>NW_009598872.1:94445-95237 GCF_000690535.1 Cariama cristata
CTGTTAAAAAATTCTCTTAGCACAGATTTTGAGGTCATTATTTAATACATGATAATTAGCTTGTTCTTTTTTCAATGTTTGTAATATCCTAGGTCACTTAAGGACTTGAACCCAAAAGCTAGTCTTCCACATACACAATTCAGACATGTCAATACTATTAATTATTAACAGGTTCTCTACAAACACTACACTGAAACACAACTTCCATTAATGGAACTGTTTCTATTAATAGATGTTTATCAACATTACAGCTTTTTATGTAGCAACTGTTCCTTTTTTACATATGAATACATATGTATTTTTTTCAAGTGTAATATAATTGCTCTGGTTATATAACTTCTCTTTGACATACTCTGCATGGATAATATTTTAATGACCTGACTCCAAAAGCAATGGGGAACATTAGCTATATCTTAGCCTTTAAAGCAAAAATGTTGTTGTCAGAAACAGCTAAAATGAAAAGTGACACAACAATAACAATTTTTATAATAAGCCTCCATAAAACAGAAGAGTGAAAAATATCACAATGCACATAATAGGAAGCAAAGAGAAAAATGATAAATAACTTTATTAATAATCTGACTACAGATATTAAATAAGCAAAAAAAAAAAAACCTCAAACTTTCTTGTCTCCATTTTTTATAAATACGTAGATTTTAAAGAAATCTTACTTGGAATAATTTTCTTTAATTTTATATTCAGTGCCTAAGTCTAAGGCACTAATACAGTCTGACAGACATCAGTTCCCACCTTAAATCAAAAAGCATGTATTTTGGGACATTAGTCCTTCAG
>NW_009598872.1:95257-98891 GCF_000690535.1 Cariama cristata
CAAACATATCCATGAACTTTTACCAATTCCTTCAGCTTCAGGATGAAAAGCTAATGCTGGTAAACCTCAGAGGAAAATTTTTTAAAATGTGGTTATTTTGTATAAAGAGCCCAGAACATCGCTGCTAAATCAAATAAAAATAGAGGTTATTCTTTTCCAAAACTATGAAAGTATGTCATCACAAGCATCATGGTAGTAAAACTAAGCTCTGTTTGCAGCAAAGATTATTTCTGAACCAGAAGATTTAAATTAATTATTTCTAATCCCTCACAAGCACATGGGTTTAAATGAGCGACACTGTAAATCAATGCAACATTTTAGAGACCAAAACCATCTTATTATCAATTAACTCAGGGGCGGCTATCCTCCAGCTCCCAAGTCAGACACCAGCCAAGCATCTATTTGTCCGTGTGGCCAAGGTCAATCCATTTTCCTTGCTCCCTGAAGCCCTCTCTGCAGGAGGCACATCGTGGAGCAAACGGCAGCCCACTTTGCTGCTATTTCATGAGGGCCATGCATGTTCCACAACAGAAGATGCTGAGACAAGGAGCTCTGCAATGCGTGAAGCAGAGGCAGTGGGACTTACCCACTAAGCAGTCTGACCGTTCTGCATATCAGAGGACAGTAAAATAGCAACTTGTTTTCACTCGTACTGAGACCAACAACCCTTACCTGAGTAAAGTCTACATCCATAAAAGTATCCCATCTCAGACTAGGTGGGCAAAAATGGGAACTGAGGATATGCTGATAGTCACCTGAGCAGTTAAAAGTATGTTCTATTTCTGATTTGCCCGAGTTCAGATTCCAGCCTTTGGTAGCTATTCTACGTTTTTCACCGCAAAAAAATCAAGTTACCTCTTCACTTCTGTTAATACCTTTCCTGATGCCTTCAGGTGGTTGCTGCAGCTAGGAAGCCAATTCCACTGAATTTCTCACAGTGCAGGAAAAAAACATAGAAAACCGGACAAACACAGTATGGCAAGAGCTTATAAACAGTCCACAGAGAAAAGAAAGGCTCAGTCTGAGAAACAGAAAGCCACAGGGAAGACAGAGGATCAAGAGATGCACTTTATAGGAACAGACTTTGAATTATAGGGACAAAGTTAAAGAAAATTGATTCTGGGCAGACAGGCTCCAAAAATCTAAGCTATCACTTCTTGCAACTACATTTCTCACTCATGTCACCTCAGAAATACATAAAGTAAGTTTCATGAGGTCTGTGATCACATTTGTCCTGCAGGTGCAACATCACTAAGTTTGATCTAAGGAAAAAGGCTATAAACAAACACAAGAGAGTATATGCTTCTGTTCTGACAACAGACTAAATTAAACTGCAGTAAGAAAGATCCCTCACCAAAAAAACATCGCAGTACTGTGAAGAAATTGAGACAAACACATATAACATATGCAGTTTAAGTCTGGTTTTGCACACCATCTTTGCAATTGTTATTATGCAGTACTGCTTTCAAACTGCATGTATTACCTCATACCACTGTTTTAGCGACAAAATTTGACCCGGCCTTAAAATGGATTAGAAATGTTCATATGGTCATTCACAGGTGAAAAAAAAAATAATTTAAAGACCTACTACCACTTTTGAAGTTAAGTTCTACTTTCTATGTCAAATGCTGTACAAGTCTTTAACAGTATGGAGTAACTAGCAGTTAACTTATCTAAAATGCATGTGAAATTTGTACCTTGCCAGGCATGCCATGGTTGAATTTATAACTGTGCACTCAATCACAACTGTGTAGACATACCTTTAATGCTTTCCCTCAGGCTGTTTTTTCTGCCTCTCTTTAAGAGGCATACAGTCCTTCAAGTCAGCCAGTTGCCACTTGCTCATTTTTTGGAAACAATGAGAGTTTCTACAGAAAATACATGCATATATTATTTCAGCCATCAGATTCTGAAAAGAAGATTAATGGCCTCTTTCATCAATCATCACTATGGCAATATCTGTACTGCAGGCTGAATGTAGTTAAAAAAACCGCAAAGATCCAAAACTGCTTTGGGGCCAGAAGGCCTTATTTTCTAGCTATTTTCATTTAAGAAAACTTCCTAATAATATATTTGACATAATCTAATAGTTAAGCTTAGGATAATGCAAAACTTATTAAAGGGATAAGTATTTTGGTGTTTAACATATTTACTAGCTTTAATCTCCGCAATATTTTAGAGGTAAATCCAAACGCAGTTCTGAAACACAAACATACATTTGAACTTGACTGCCATACACAGCTAAATGTGGATTTAGGTGCCTAACTTGTAATCACCCCTTTGACCTTGATGAAGTTTAGGGATGCCAAGTTATAACTACTCAACTTCTGCAGAAAATATCAAACTTGGTTTTCTGAAGCGGTCTGTGAATAACTACATTTACCTTTACAACTGCTTAGTCTAGGACACAGTAATTCCAGTAAGTGTTTCAGCCACTTACTGAAACAAACTTCATCTCAAGAGGTTGTTTTCCTTAATCCAAGCACCACACAGTTAGCATAGGGCCATGCCAACCAGATCGAGTCTACTACAACTTGATCACAAACATAGGAACACATGGTAAAAAACTGTTATTTTAATAACAAGTTCAGGTCATGAAACCCCAATTGTCTTTTGGGGCAAAGAGGCAGAGGGGATGGTGGTGGAAGAGATCACTAAATGGAGGCATTCCACAACTGTGCTATGCTTTTGCTGTTACTAACATTAGCAAGTCTTGCTCAGAATGCTGCCCTTCTCTTTGGAAATACTTAGCTCAGCAAAATAAACATACTTTATGCCATGGTTCTTAATCACGGAATATGTACATGATAGAAAATGTTAGCCTACTTCTAATCTTGTGGGTCACTAAAAATTAAGCTAATGTAAAGAGGCCATTGAAGAAATTCAGCCAACAGTTACTTTAGAAACCCACTGAGGGGAAGTCTACTGAAAACTCAGATCACCCTTTTGCAGTCCCCGTGGAATTATGAAACCTAAACCGATAGCACTTTAAAGATGTTTCACCAGGTACTGGATTGTCAGTATACATAGGGGAAACACTGTAAGAGCTCACAGCTCTTGGCAAAGCAGACATACACATACCACCAGATATGTTCCATTACCTGCTGCAAGTCTGCATATTACCACTAAAAAAAAAAAAAAGTAGTCAATAACTGCTATGTATGCAACATCCACAGAGGCTCTCGAAAGAAAAGAGTCTGTGGTTCAAGGTCTCCAGTTTCTACCTTTAGAACATACGACAGCAATGTACAGAACTGCTTCCTATTGTCTCTTCTCCCTTGGACTGCTGTGAACAGTTTTATCATTACAAAAGAACCGTAGAGCCAGGTTCACCGCCAGCCCCGCGCTTCCCCATTAAAGGGACAACTTTAACAGAGCAACCCGCAGCATCACTGTACCGCCCCGGACCATCCCCCCAGCCCGAAAGCGACAGAAAGCCCCCCATGAAAACACGAGTTCCCTCGGGGAGAAGCGAGCCTGGACCAGCACCTTGCAGTAACGGACGGGCGAAGGCGGGAGGGACACACACGCAGGCCAGGGCTTTCTCTGCCCCTCAGGGCTGACCGACCCAGGGGCCCGTGTGACAGCTCCGCACCGCGACGCGGCTCCAGCAACCGCGGAGGACACAGCCCGC
>NW_009598873.1:0-12185 GCF_000690535.1 Cariama cristata
TCCTGCTCTGTGTAAATATTATGATGATTAAACACATGCCATTTTTTCCTCCTCATATGATCCTAATCCCATTCAGTGTGTAACAGTAATTTAAGGTAACAAAGATGAGATTGTACATGTAACTGTAAGTATATTTTGTATCTTTCTAGTCTTTGATTATGAACCTTTAGGTTTGTAAAACAGTTGTTAATGTAATATGGTTGACTCTGTAAATACTTTATAATTATTTTTTTTTCATTGTGATTGCAGAAGTATATTGCAGTTTTTATCCTGCATACTTTATCTCCATGGATTATACTAGCTTTTAACTAGACCTTTTTAAAAATAAATTCATTGCAATTTTTCTGGGATGAACAAGGTCTTAATAAACTATGTGGCTTTACTTTTTTTAACAAATAATTTTTGAAGGGAAAAAACGCCCCCAAACCTCCTTCTCTGTCTTCTATAACTTATGTTCAATTCAGTTTTAGCATAAAAGTAACATATTTTAGATTATGATGGGAAATTGCACAAAATTGGCTTGTTTGGGAAGACTAGACTTAAAATCACTTGCATTTTTCCATGTTTACTTTAGGTGTCAGCACATCTCATTTTTACCAGATGGTTTTCTTGCTCAGGAGGTTAAGCTGCTGCAATCGGATCTTCGATTTGAACATAGCCGTCAGGCAATTCAGGAAGTTCAAACTAACAGCAAAACAAAACTTGTTCCTTGTAGTGCAGGTGAGTTAACTTGGGCTAGTTGCATAACTGTGTCCAAAAGTCGAAAGAGAAATCGGGTGGTTTTGGTGGTTTCCTAAAATGGAACATCATTCATTGCCAGTGCTAGAGGCAAAGTGTGACTTACAGCAAGAAATTAATTTCAGGCCAGAACTTAATTGTTAATAATTAATAATATTCAGCTCAGCTTCTAGTTCCCTGCAGGGAAGTTTTCAGACTGAATAAACACGTGGTTGATGCCATTAAGAATTTATAATCTAAACAAAGACAGAAAATAACCAGCGAAAGCAAAAGTTCTGAGGGCAATAAGAAAACAAAAATATCAAAAGACTTTTTGTTTCAGTTAGTTTTGCATTCGCGTTGGTAATGAACAGAAGACTTGCCATGCTGAGTTAATGCTTGTAACTGCTCCAGAAATCTGTGAACGCGGAAAGAATACAGAGTAGTATAGTGTAAAGGTTTAATTGATAGAGGTTTTGGACATTGCGTTTTTTTGTCATAGTGATGAATGAATGTGCAAGTCACGTTGTGATTTAGCATCATAGTCTCATTTGGGGTAAAAAATCAATGAACTGCCACTGTATGTGCATGGTTAAGCAGTTTCTTTAAACTTGGACGTGCCTATCTTTGCTGTTTGTATACTTTTCTGGCTTAACTGGAACTGGAAGTTACTCTGTACAATACAGCTGATGATAAAATAGAATGGAAACAAAGGTTTCCTTAATGGAATTCAGATTCATTAAATTGGAGTCATTTGCAGGTGCCAGGAAGGAAAAGATTTTGATTCTAAGAGATAGGAAACAAAATCCATGATTGAAAAATGGTGCCAATTCACTTAGCAAAAAAGGTCTGAAGCCAACTGTGACTAAATCCCTGTGTATGCCTTTTTTTTTCTGTACAGTTGCTCAGGTCATTCTGTTAAATAAAGATGAATGATGCTGTATCACACTTTTTTGCATATATGAATTATGCCAGATTGATTTTTTTTCTTGAAGAGGTGAAAATCAGAATAAATTCAGGGCTGTTACACTGAGTACTGAAATATGCTTGACAGCAACATTTCAGCTGGTATTTTTTAAAAGAAAAATGTGTTCTGTTTAATATTTTGAAGTTTGTGATAACTATGAAGAAATGAAAGAATTGAGAACGTTTTCATTTTTAAGTAAATTTTTATCTGCTTGTCAGAATCTGGTATCTTCTGACCAGGTGGTTTTAGATACTCCACACGTGGAGGGTTTAATGTTTAATACCAATTGTATGTATTTAATGTTGTTTGATGTTACACAGGATTTTAATTTAGTAGAGTGATACAGCACTGTACCTAAATCACAATGCAAGTACAATTTACGCTTGGCAGAGTATGCCAATTGCAGCATACAGTTGAATCATAGTACAAGTGTGATTAACATGACCAGTCTCCATAATATGCTTTATAACCTGTAGTTTTTGAGCATCTTGAATGGCAAGATGGTATCACAAAGGAGAGAATCTGTAAAAATTGTCTTTAGAGTTAATGCATGTGCCACTGTTTTGCCTGTTAGGAACACAGAGAAATGGGAGAACTTAGGGAACAAAAATTGTCTGGAGGCAGTACAAGTTAAAGGAACTGTTGGGCTATAGAGGGACAGGTTGGGTATGTCAGTCAGTTTTGTTTCTGTTAACATGCTACTGATGCTTTGCTAGTTATTTATAAATCTATAAGGTATATTATGCAGAGTTTCAGCATTAAGAAGTTTAGTCTAAGATGGTAATAAGGTTACCGGAACGGGGTAAAGCATAAGGTTGTTGGCACTTGCTGTCTCTTGTGACAAATTATTTGTATTTTACTACTAGCTAATAACATTTTTCAAGTAAAGTCTACAGATATTTGATGTATGTCAGTTATCAAACATAGCGAGAACTACATACACAATAAAATAATAGCACACAATAAATTAATAAGGAAAACATAGAGTGACTGGTGCAAGTAGCTTGGGGGAATATTTCACAGCCTGATATGACAGTAAGCTGTCAGACTTGGAAATTTCTTCATAGTTTGTCTGGACAGGATGCACAAAAGACAGTAGAATCCCCCTCAAAAGGGGAGAATTACAAAGCTGGAGGCCAAATATTTAGAGGCGTGGATTCTTGAAGGACCTGATTAAGATGAAAGCTCTATGTGTGTGTGTGTATTTTTTTTTTTTTTAATTAAATAGAGTTTACTTGTTCTTTTAGGTGCTGGAATCCTGGCCCTAGAGAACTGTGGTCCTCTTTCTAGTTTGAATTATTTTGGGAAGCAGCATGGTATCATGTGAACACATAGAATGAAAGGAACTGTTAAGTTCTGCTTTTGTGATGAGAGCATCTCCCTTGTTCATAATCCTTTCTTCTGCAGCTATCAGTTGGAGTGCAGTCCCTGAGCAACCTCTGGATGTCACCTCGGATGGCTTCCGGCAGGGAACAACAAAGAAGGGGATTGGGAGCCATCAGAGCAGGTGTGGGAATGTTGTGATACCTGGATTTATATATCTTATTTGTTAGCATACATGCCTCTGTCAGCTCATGTGATCTGTGGTGCATTGTCAGAGCAGAAAGAAATCTGGGGAGTTGGGAAAAAGGAAAGAAGTGGGGGGAAAAGGAAGAGTCACTGTGTAAGGCAGAGAAAGGAGAGTTGGTATGACAAAAGTTGAATGAGGGTTAACAAGTTTATCCTATTTCTTCTTTGTCACTGTTGATTAAAGAGAGCATTGTAGATAATGGTGGTGGGGGACTATGATCAATTTTTCTTAAAAGACAGGTTATTTATGGGTGATGTTAGAAGAATTTTTGCTTTGTATCTTTTGGGTTCATGACTGTGAAGGAAATGTGTGTGTTGCAGGTCCTCTTTTTACAGACTTCTTTTTGTGTAAGAGTCAGGCCAGCTGACCTAGATGTATGATTGTTAAAAGTGTTGCTTTGAAATCTGACTTTCTGCCTTAAAGTTTGAAAATGTTACGAAACGCTTGCAGTGGATTCCTAAGACAAAACATGTTACCTTTTCCATTGTGATCTTGACACTGTGCTCTTTAAGAAACATCATAATCTTCTATCAGTTATTAGTGTTTAAAGAAACAGTTATGTGTTTTTGTTGTGGTTGAGAGGAATTACGTGTAAACATCTGCAGACAAATTTCTCCATCTCTCTACACCTTCCTCAGTTTAGGTGAAGTGACCAAAATTGTCATTGGTCTGTGGAAGTTCAGCTTTGAGGGTTCTGGTCATGTTATGGTTGTTGGCTTCTTATACTACCAATTTATCAATGGTCATATTGTTCATTTTTCCCAGGCTTTCTGGGAGAAAGAAGATAATCCTGACAGCAGTGAATAAAATGATAAGCAGAGCTTAGACAATTCTTGTGGAGAATTCATTCCCATGCCTGCAAGTCGCACATTTTGAGCTTCTTGAATTTAGGCCTGACTTGACTGAAGTTTATCCTGGTATTTCCAAATTTTCCCTGGAAAGAAGAGGACCGGGAACTTTGTGGTTTGTGACCAGTATTGATGTCTGGGGTATTGTTAGCACAGGTGACCTGGGTGACTTAGGTGTGTCTTTTGAGACAGGCTTTATGTGCACTGTAGAGTATTAGTTTTCAATATGTAGTGTGTAATGTATTTCAGAAGACGTGTGAAAGAACCAACTGACCCCTTTTTCTCAGTAGACTTACATTTGTTATGTAGTATTTGTGTATCAGCTCTAAAACTTCAGAGTCATCTGCTAGCTGCCAGTTTGCACAGAAGTGTAGGAACTTAATTATTGTTGAGAGATCTCTCTCTCTCCTCTCTTTTTTTACATGTGCTTGAAATTCACTAAAACATTCAAAAGTTATTAGAGAGGGCTTACAAAACTGTGTGACTGCAAAGGTCTTGTTTCCTTGTCAAGGAATAAGTAAACTGTTTACACTTTTGTGATAAACAGTCACAAAAGGAACTTTTAGTGCGAAAATAAGGAATTTATAGCCTTATTGGGGGTGGGGGGAAGAGTGTTTAATAATAAACAAGACTTGTATTTCTACCCTGTTTTCTTTCCCTCAAGGAATCTCTGGGTGATTGGTGGGGGGCGTTGTTTGGGGCTTCCCTCCCCTCAATAAGCTAGATAATACTAAATATCAAGGAAGGTAAAGCTGACTGACTAAAAGGAATTTGTAGGTGGATGTCTGGTATGTGCTTTTGTTAATGCTTAATTAACTAAAACACCAAGAACTACAATATGAACCTTTGACAGATTAACATGAAGATGAAATTTTAGAGCATCTTTGCATGCCAGTTTTGGGGTTCTTAAAGAATATACTAGCAAAATAGGAAGGGGGTTTTGATTGGTGGTTGTTTATTTTTTTCCTATGCTTCTGGAGAATCAGCTTGCATATGTTGAACTGAATCAGTCACTATGAAGAAAAGTGCATAAAGACAATTAAGTAGAGAAAATAGCTTGGGGCTTTCAAATCCAAACCATGCTTTATAAACAGCTCTTCTGGTTGCCTTCTCTTTGGGCGAAGAAACGGGCTTAAAGCTGACAGAGATGCATATGCTATCTTCAAAAGACCTTTCAAACTTTGACTCGTTTTATTTTTTGATGAGCCTCTTCATGTTTAACTGCCCTGCAGCTGTTGCTGAAGGTGTCCTCATCACCACTGTGAAAAGGACAGCATTGTTCCAGCTATTTCTGCTGGTTCTTTTATTTGTTCTGAGTAATACAAAGTTGCCAGTTTGAACAAGCCTTTGGAATCCTTCCGTGCTTGTTTGATCAGTTCTGGGACTAGTCTTTCTAGCTTAACCTTGCTGTAGTTGTGAGCTGAGGACGGTGCAGTCTCACACAGATAACAATGTGGGGATATTAAAATGTTCTCTCTGCAAACTGACAGAGTGCTGACTGGGACAATGGGGACAATGCAGCTCTTTGTTAATATAACATTTAAAACAAAGGGAAAAGGCAAGTGGGCAGCTTGGGAAGTTAAATTGTGGAGAACTTTTTACATTCTTTGAGAAGTGAACATATGGGTTTTTAGCAAAAATGTTTAGCTGGGATACTACTGTGAGCTGTAAGAGGAAGTCCATTTCTGATCTCTTTTTTTCCATGAGAATTTCTGATTTCTTTTTTTTTTTTTTTCTTTCCCCCATCAGATCCAAGATCTGTAAAGTGGAACTCTTCCATACATTCCAAAAGCTGGTGACAAGTGTTTCACAGGAGGATCTACCAGACACTCTCCGGTAAAGACATTTTCATTATATTTAGAAGAGTGAATTTATCTTAATGAAACTCAAGAATACTGTGATGATACCAGAACTGCTCATGAATCTCACTTTAGATAAGTTCATTGTTAAAGTTTGATACTTGAAAAATATGGCATGTGCTTGATGGGTTAGGAAGACTCTCTTTTCGGTCTTTTTAATCACCTCCTTGGAGAAATAGCTATTGTGTCTCATCTGTTAATGACAGAGAGAAGAAATTGCAGATGGTTTGTTTGTTTGGAGGTAAGGTAAGAACTTGTGGCAGCTGATCTCTTCTGAAGGCTTATTACTTTTTGAAAGGGTAAACACCGTTCCTGATCAGTGGAGCCTTGTCCTTCTCTTGCGCTAGATCTGCTGTCTGCTGGATACCTCTGTAAGCCTCTTCAACTTGCTGTTTTGGCAGAAAACTCTACTTTTTGCTTCTTTTTTCTGAGTTAAAGTGGTCTTGTCTGAAAGTGGCAGTGGACAGCTGGGGAAGGAGGAGTGAAGAGGGCGATGAAAGGAGGAAGTAGTTTCTTTTTTGAAAACATGAGCTGTTAGATCAGCTGCCTGCAGCACTATACCCCTGGTGGCGTTCAACCCCCCCCCATCCCAAAATCATTGTGGAGTTATTGATGCTTGGTTGGTGTTTAGTAATTCTATCAAATGCCACTTCTTTGTTTTACAAGGAGGAAGAGTTTGAGTGAAAAAAAAAAAATTGTTTTTCTCTTAGAAAAGTCTAGGCTAAAATCTTTTTCCATCTAAGTGTATGATGGAGTAACAGCTAGTAAGGTGAGATAGTGTGAGTGTAGGGCTCTTTCTGCAATGCATATATTACATGGAGACTTTCCGGAAAGAACAGAAAGAAACTTTTGTCTGAGGAAGCCATACTTGGAGGTTTCTTTTACATTATTAGAAACAAGTTTGGTTTATCAGACCGGAGTTTTTTTACAGTAATCATCCGGTGTGGCATTGCATTATGTATTTGGTGGTATTCCAGCCTGAATAGCTGCCATAGAGCAGGGCATAGTTTCATATATACAGAAACTTCTCTCTTACTTTGGCTTAGAGATTCTGAGAGATGTAGAAGGTTCTAAATCCACTGCCTTGGAAGGTTTATTTTATTTTAGACTTATTTTCAGGTATGATCTCAGCAGCTCTGGGATGACTTTATACCAACTGTTGAGCTAATTTAACTGCTCATAGCTGATGATGGGGATGGTCCTGCAGCAGTCTCTTCTGCTGCTGGCTGTAGATTCCTGTTTTCTCCCTTGTATCAGTAGCACTTCTCCAAACCTCATAGTGAGCCAGTTCAACTAGCTAATGTGGCAGAAAACAATTTCCTTGTCTTCTGTGTTTTTTGTTGGACTAATGAGCTGAATTGGCTCATGGAAAGCTAAAACAGATACTAAAACCAGTGCAAAGGAAGTAGGAGGCATGTGTGGCTGGAAGCAGGGGAGACAGGCCATGGTACCAAGACATTAGATGAGATGAACTTAGCCAAAGTAGGCACACCCTGGATCTTTAATTATTAGATCTTGCTTGCTTTTCAGTTTTGTGAATTAAAGATTGGAGTTACCTTCTGTGTCTGTAGAAGTGTCTCCTAATTATTTTAAAGTTCTGATGTCAACAAGATGCTATTGCTGAAATGGTTTCAGCTGATTCTATAATTGGAGATATGCTTTCTCCTTAATTCAGTCTTAAATATAAAATTATTAGCCTCTTTTGGGTGGGAGTTTGTCCTCACTTGTTTAGCCGTCATAATTTCTTCAGAACAGTGTGAGCTGGTGCACTGTTGGGTAGATGACTCATTGTGCTGATCATGTGCTGCTTACATAAAGTCACTTCACCCCGGGGCTTTTCTAGACTTCAGTGGCTTTGCAATTTCCTTTGACTTTTTTGTCCTCTACCATTTTTCTGTCTGGGCTTCTGCTGACAAAGTTCAGCTGATTTGCAGATGTGGCATGATTTTTGGGCTGCACAAACTATTCAGTAGAGGTGCTAGCTCACCAGTCAGCTCATCCAGTTGCTTTCCTTTTGAAGTCTTTGGTTTTCCTACTCTTCACTTAAAAGGCAAAATAAAAAAAGTCTTTATATTGCTGTTTCCTTCTTCTTCCGTTTCTACGCAATGTTCTGAAGTGTTTTCTTCCTTTTTCTTCCTTTCCCCCTTGTAGTCTGAATTTGAATTTCAGTCTGCAGTATGGACGATTCTAGTGACACCTAATTGGAGGGGATGGGCTGTTGTACAGAGGAGCGCAAGGACTTTCAGATGGCTTTAAGATTTAAATATCTAGACTAAAGTATAAAACCTTCGCTTGGGCTTCATGTTTAAGATTTTTTGCTAGTGTTCATTTGTGAAAAACAAAAGGATTCTGCCAGGTGACTGCTAAGTATTTCCTGCTGGAGTGACTAAGGATCACTGTAAGGAAGTGTCAGCCTAATGAAAGTAACTGTTATAGGAGGGGTGCAGTTTCACTGTTACTGCTGTTCTCCAATTAAAAACAAAAACAAAACAAAACCAAACACCAAACACAACCACATTTGGCAAGATTTTTGTTGCAATTTTGTAGTTCCTTTTCAATTTTCTTTTTAAAGTTTATACATTAAACAACTCCTGTGATGGTCCTACCGCTTCATAGAGGCCTGCAGGACAGTTAGGTCCTCTGATCTAACTAAGAAAATCTTTTCTATACTGCACATCACAGATGCTTGTTAGGTCTTTGCAAGATTGAAGAGCCTTTTATTAAGTAGTATTCTCTGCCCTGTGAAAATACTTATCCATCATAATTCTCTCAAGACTTGATTTTTTTTTTTAATTACTCTGTTGAGCTACTACATCTTTTCCTGTGTGATTCATTTTTTCCACATCTCAGATGACATTGGAAAAAGCCACAAAGCTCATTTTCCAATTTTTCAATAATGTTTTGAAAATCTGGTCTCCCAAGCTAGACACAGCAGTGCAGTAACAATCTTCCAAATCCTGCAAAACCTTACATTACTGTTAAAACTTGTTGTATTTGAGTGGAACTCACTCATTGAGTTAGATCACTCTGTGACTTTGTTCTGTATCTTCTTAACAATTAGTGTCAATTACAAAGTTTCCCTGCAATGACTGCATTTTATATGAAGCATTGAAGAAGATACTAATAGAATCAGGCTAAGTATGGTTTCCTGGCTGCCTATCATTATGGCTTCACAACAGAATCCATATATATAATCTTTTATATATTGAAGATCTGTGAGTTTTTGCCCTATTAGATGCGATTCATTAATTTTTGTGGAAGAGTAATGTTTTGTTTGATGCTTTGTGCTTATGTCAACATTTTTCATGTACAATACCTCTGTAACCTCAGAAGTACATTATGGGTTGAATGTAAATGTTTGAAACTGAATATGGGTTAAAGGTAGGGTTTGTTGCTGAGAAGGAAGTATTGCAGCAGTGTGTTGCTTTTCTGTGCATACTGCCTTGCTCGTGAGCCCATTTCTGCTCAGCTTTCCATGTGGCTGAGCACATGAATGTTTTCAGGCATAATGGTGATTTGTGTAAGGCTTTTTCCATGAGTGTGATACCTTTCAGAATGAAATCTGTGGATCACCTCTCATGTCTCTGGCACACAGCCATCGGAATCACTCTATCTCTCTCTTACGCAGTAAGAGTAGGGGCAAGATTGAAATAGTAAAGGGAAACATAAAAGGAATGTGGTCAGGCAGACCTGGATAGGCTGGAGATTGTATGATTGTACTGGACTTTGCCTGGGGCAGCATACTAGTGTTCACTTCTGCCAAAAAAAATGTCACAGGTTCTTCATTACTAATGCTTAGAGCCTTAATGGCCCAACCAAAGCTGAGATACAGTCAAATCATGTGAGGTTCTTAGGCAAATGTAACATACTTTGCATTTGAAAGCATTTTTCCTGTATATATGTTGAAAATTTCTTAGAAGCTTAATGCAGAAGTTGAGCATGAATTAAATAAATCTTTGATTTTGGCAGCTCTTTGAGGAAGCTGTTTAAATGCAGCTTTCTGTTGCATGTGCTGTTAAATCCTGTAGTGATGTTGTCTGCTTGGAGATGGGATCCCAAGAGGCTGCTCTTGTAGCTGCTACAGTGGGATGAAAGTACTGAGCTGTTCCTTACTGTCTGTCCTGCTAGGATGGACGCAGTGCTAGCAGTGTTTTCCCTGTGGTCTGCTGTGACAGTTTCCAGACAAAAGTCTGTTGGAATAGTCTAGGTTAGAAAAATTCCATATGCGTTTTAGTTAAATTGAATCAGACTGCTGGATATGAGTTGAAGAGCCATTGATTTGCTAGCAGATTCAGGAAAAAAAGCAATTTTTAGCAAGGAAGAAATGAAGAACAGCTAGGCATTGGAGTCTTTCTCTTGGCTTAGTGGCAGGTGAAATATATCTATCTATCTATCTTTACCTGGATCTGTATCTATATATATGTGCATCCACAGCAAAACCAGGTGTTTCACCTTTAACAAGATTGAGCCAGTCCAAAAATCTGTGTCATATAATTCTTTTTTGATCTTTGACCATCCTAAATGTGATCTCATAAGTACAAGTAGCTGTGTTTTGAAGATGTAAACAGCATCTGGTATTAGCTATTCTATGATAAAGGGCTAATGTAAGTCATTAGATGCATTTATAGTGAAGAAGGGCAGGGTCAAAGTCTTAAACAAATCTATCAGACATACTATAAGTACAAGAAGTGTGCTAGCATAAGAGTTTCTTCCCAAAGAATGATTCGGTCATTATCCTTGAGTGTAAGCATGCGTATTGCTCCCCAGAGAATGGTTTTTGAGGTGGAGGAGAAGCTGCAGGCGGTTTGTACCATGTCTGAGGTACACGTTGGAGTACCTGGGAGAGGAACAGCTTGCCTATGCTAGGGATTTGGAGCTGGTTGTGGTGGGCTGACCTTGGCCTTTCTTGGACCTGTGTTGTTTCCTGAATGCTGCTTGTGCAGACGGCTGCTGGTCTTTCACCTGTTCAGTAATGCTCCTAAACATGATCCACAACTGATACCGGGGTTCTGTGACTGTTCCACTGGCCGGGCGGAGGAGAGTTGCATTGGGCTCTTCCATGGAACTTTCCAGAGCAGCTCAGAGGTTAGTTTCACGGAGTTGGATTAATGTGAAAGAGGTAAAGAAAGCACAATGGATTAGCTGTGACAAGAGTGCAGGCAGGTTTGTAAGAGAGTATGCATCTCCCGTGTTCAGCAATGGCAGAGACAGGTTCTCCGCTCATGTACTTTCTGAACCTAAGGTCTGCAGGATAGATAATATCTCATGGCTTGCTATGCATGTCACAGTGTTCTAGAACTACATTTATAGCAGAATGCTGAATGCCTGAAATACAGCTTTTGATGGTTTGTTGTTATGTTTTTTTGTGTTTGCTGGGGTTTTTTTGAGGGAGGGGGCAGGGGTGGTGATCAATATTGCCTTTGAGCATGAAAGCCTGTTCTGGAAGTTAGTGCAGTGGTTCTCAGACTTTTTAGATTAGGGTTTCTGTAGTAGTTTGGCTCTTCCTCTTTCTTGATGAAGGTCATGTTTCCTGTGATCTTCTGTTCATATTGGGCCGAATGTATAAACATTATGTGCCACATGTGGCTGACAGACTGTTTGGCAAGGAGAGATGAAAGAGGCTGGGAAAGGAATGCAAGGCAAGGAAAAAAGTCAAGAAAAACGGTCTTGTTCATCCTTGTCCCCTTCCCCACTAGCCAGCAATCGTATCTGTTCTTCTAGCAAAACAAGCTACTTCCACTCAATTCAAAGCACCTGTTTCTAGCCACCTTTTCTGCTTTACTTCAACATTTTTTGCTGTCATAGAAGTTTTTTGTAATCTATTGTCACCCAGTCAAACACTGACACTTTTATTGCTGGAGAGTGTGTATGAAGCATGGTAGAGGAGTTGCTTTGCTTCCTTTTGTCAGACCGCTGACAATGTCTAGATACACTAGCTTCAGGGCCTGGGCCTCTCCCGGTCTCCCTAGAAGCACAGGAGAATTTCACTTAGTAGCATGAAAGAGCGCATAGGGCATCAACACGTTCTTAGATGTTTGACTGCTTTTTTCATTTTGTGATGTTACATCCAACAGGATAATAGAAATGTTTTCGTTGTTGTGCATTTTCTGTCAGGATGAAGACTTTAAAAACCTACTGGGACTACAAGGAAGCTGCATTAAATTATCAAGAAGCCTGGAAGGTGCTGCGTACCCAAGCCCTGCCGGGTTGGGTCAAGAATGCCG
>NW_009598873.1:12216-17572 GCF_000690535.1 Cariama cristata
GCACTTCACATGAGAATACATACAGCTATGTAAATCCAGCAATGAGCCCTGGTGCACAGCAGATACCTCTGCAATTCAAGGGCCAGGAAAAGATTTCCTCTAGTTCATGTGCTGTAAGGAGACAGGAGTGAAAAGGAAAGCAATTTAGAGAACTCTTTAGCTTGGTTGAGTTGAAGCCCCCTTTTTATTGGAATACAGAAAAGGATCATTGCAGACTTAAAGTTCTGAGCTGCATGAAAAAATCTGCCTCCAAAGGAAAGACAGCTGTGATGTGCTGTCCTCTGTTATCTGAGGATATAATCTATCCGCCATAGTCCATTGCAATGGAAGTAATGTCAACTGAAATTGAAGCAGTGCTATGGAAGAAAGGCTGTCATTGTAAAATTTTTAGTGCTGCTTTTTTCTTCCACTCTTCATAATGTTATAGTTGATTTTGTGCTGCTGGGACAACCTTAATGTGTAGTATGTAATGTTTTTATAATGCTTGCCTGTCCTTGTCTGGTGCCTGGAAGAAATTTCCACGTCCTCTAGCCCTATTGTTTCTAACTGGAAATACTAGTTCTGTTAAAGGGTCTTTTTTCTGGAAGTCCTTCATGTAAGCTTCTATTTACCTAATATGGCGAAAGGAGAAGCAAAAGACTGCTGAGGAGAAGGCTGTGTCAAATACCACTTAATGATATCCCATGCATCTGTCTTAACTTCAGGACTCTGCCAGATACCTGTTCAACTGCTTTGCTTCTTTGGGCAGGAAAGAAACCGGAATTACCTGGTTCAAACCTGTCAATCCTGTGTAATTCCAGGCAAACATTTACCTGCTTTTCAGTGTTTCAAGCACTGTCCATCCGCTGTTCCCCTGTGATACATGGTTAATTAAAAGCAGGGATGCCTTAGCCATTTATGTTGCTGTTTCCTGGCAAATGTTCATTAATAGCCTAGCAAAGCTGGAGATGCTTTGCAGGGGGACTGGAAGTAGTCTCTGGCAGTCTTTGCCTTTACACTTTATTACCAAATAACATCTGCATGGCAAAACAGTCAACATTGCAAGCTCAGGGGAAGCAGTGGGTAATCCTGAAACTTTCTGTCCCAATTACTGCCTTCTGTGAGCAAGTTCAGTGCTATGTAACTGCTACTGAGCACACTCCCCTTTTGTACTTTTTCTATTGTACAGTACAATTCATAAAATATTTGGACAAGGCAACGGCAGGATGAAAGAAGTGGGTAATTTAGAACTTAAGAATTCTTTAGTGATTTGAGTTTTCTGTTCTTTGGTATCTTACTATAGTCTTGAATTTGAGAAATGGGCACAGCAGTTCTCCAAGCAGCTTTTACAGTCAACCTACTGAGCTACATGTGGGACTTGAACAATACATATCACATTACAGTCTGAGAATCGATTATAGCAAATCCTTTTACTTCACACTTGGGTTGACTTATCAGATAAGAATAGTTCTCTCTTGCTTGTTGAAGAAGTAACAGAGAACTTGAATTCTCTGTGTATAAGCCTGTCCTCTCAAATCCAGCACTAACATGCAGAAAGACCAGTTGTATTGGTGAGGGAGGAGTCACTGTATGTGTTTGTAGAAGGCAGGGGATTATGGAGAACGGTGACTTAGCATTAGTCATCAGAGGATGAAAAATGGCCAGATGCCATTGCAGATGGGCTATAGGGTGAACTGCTGAAGAAAAATGTTAGCAGTTACTGTAATTCAGCAAATAGCACTCCAAGGGCAAAGGCCTGTAGTGTAGCTAAAGAGATAACCAGTAAATTTCCAGGCTTCTGAAATTTACTTTTGTCCTTCCCTGAAATCTTCCAGAAACTACACCTTCACATACCTAGTTTCCTTTTGTTAATCAACAAGGTCTGTAGTGAACCTGCTGACCAGACTGGAATGTTCCCATTTCCTATCCAGCTGCAATATTAAAATGGGTTACATAAGGCTAGTTGTTCTGTAGTCTTGGCATCAGACTAGTTTTCAAATGAGCAGTTAGATGATGTAAATTCTTTTAACTCTTTCCTAAAATTTGAGCCTGGCTGTTAAGAAAGATTGTTCCTGGTAAGACTTTTGTGTGCATTTGTAAAATACTTGTGAACTGTAGACTGCTGCTTTCTGCATTTGTCAGGTTTGAAAGTAGTTTCAGAGATGCTGAACACTGATACTGACCTCAATTTTTGGATGGAGTTGAGGACGTACTTAAGCCTAGAGTGAGTCAATGAATACGCGAAGAGAGGGAAGGAGCTAAAACAAATCGGCATTTAAAAAGCTGAGGGGCTAAGTCTGCAGGATCTTATGCTTAACTGGATGGCATTTCTGGGATTGAAGATAAGTATTTAAATGCTGCATCTGTTTAATTCCAAAATGTCAGGAAATGCTATAGGCAGTACCGAGAAACCGCTCTAGGAATCAGAAGGGAAGAATGCAGAGAGAAGAGATAACACAATCTCTGCTTTTGGAAGAGGTAGCAAACTAAACTTCCATGATTATCAGCAGATCTTTGGAAGAATTGCTCCTGGAAGGTAGCAGTTGATATGTTCCAAGCTTGTATCACTCCTTTGCACTGGAATAGCTGACACACTGAAAAACGGAGATAAGCAAGGTGCAGGGAGGACAGTAGGATGCAGAGACTCTGCCACAGGGGAGCAGAGTTTTGGGGGAATGAATTGCCCACAGTTCACGGTTAATGAGGAGGACAACCAAACAATTGGTAATGGGAGCAGCAGAGCATATGAGGGCACTGAGATTCCCAAGGCATGTGTAAAGTCCTCTAAAGAGCATATTTGTATTACACAGATAGGTCCTTGACTTTCCCAAACTAGTATGGGGACCAATGGTCCCTATTTGCCAGAACAAAGAAACTGTAATGCTTAATTTGAGTGGGATGTCTTTAACAGCTTTGCTGTTGGAGAAATCATTCTACTTTCAATCATGGTGGGAAGGCAGGGCAGACCACCTGCTTATTTTTAAGGAAGTCAAAACCAGAGCATAGAAGCAAGTGTTTTTGTCCCAAGTGTAGAAGTAAACAATCTGTTTGAGCTGGAAGCTGCAGTTCCATGAGACGACGACGCTAGCATCCCACCACCTTTGAAAAAGCAAGGTTTTGATCTTTCCTGTGTGCTTCCACTGCTCACCTTATGCAGGCTGGAGCGCTTACTGATCTCAGTATGTTCAGAGTAAATGGAAGACTATTCAAATTACTGTCTCTGTAGGAAAAACAAACCATGAGCCCAAAACAAGATGTAGCTTTTCACTAGGAGTTAAGTCAGCTTTACAATAAGCCCAGTAAGCACTAGAGGAAAGGACAAGCTGGGGCTGTGCTGCTGAGGACAGAAGGAGGTGGAGCCAGGCTTCCTTTCCCTTGTTAGAAACCATTAGCTGGGTATGAAACCACACCTGGAGAAAGTGCTTGAGGCGTGAGTATGGAAATGAAGCTCGAGTTACTTCTGGGAAGCTACTGTTGGTAAGGAGGGAAAAAAAGGTGTTGCAGTAAAACTGGCAGCCAAATGTAGTTGAGGGGTGTAGCAGTTCTTTCTCTCTAAGTATAACCATGCCAAGAATCTGATAATGTCATTGTAAGAGGGTTGCAGCAGTGGTTTACAGGTGGAAGTAACATAATTTCTGACGAAAGACTATCTAAATTCCTCTGATGCTGTTTTAGTTATATTGGAGATGACATTTCAAGTTAGCTTAAAGATAGGTGATGTAGAAGTGTTGCTGTAGCAATAGTGAGGTATTTCTTAGTTTTCTGTTCAGTGTATAAATTGAAATGCCTTCCCAGTCCTGAAGGGTTAACAGAAAGGGAAGATACGGGACCCAAATGCTTTTAATACAAGAGTGACTGTACTATCTAAGGGGTGCATTTCATCTATGCATTTGAAAAGGAAATCTCTTGATGTTTTATCATCATTTTAAGTGCATCTGCAGATGAAGTGTTACTGCTGTAGAACATCTATCCTTGCATTCTCTGGAATTATTTTCGTACCTGGGCTACTAAATCTAAACTAATAATTAGAGAGATGTTAAAGACAGTAGTTATGTGGGGTTTTTTAGAGGCTTATGAAGGGTATTCCAAAAGTCACCTCAATCATAACATTGGGAATAAAACTTCATCTTCCCTTGTCTTGTTTAGATACAGCTATGTGCTAGCATGTAATTAGCTTCATCTAGCAGTTTTAAATTACATTTCTTACTCTCCTGTTAACAGCTAGCAAAAAATATTACTTGATAACCATAGACAAACTGAAGTTTCAGCTGAAAGGAAACAGAACATTTTCCAGTAATAAAAGGTAATTAAAAAAACACAGATGAAACCAGTTTTCTTCATTCTGAATCAAAAATTCTGTTAAGAGTAAACATTAATACTAAATGCATGGAAAGGAGGGGGTGGGAGGAATTCACAATGGAAGCAGTGACGGAATGTTTACTAAAGCAGTGCTATACATTGCAGTGCTATTCTGAATAATGAAAGCTTTACTGAAATCCACAGCACGTTTTCAGATGTGGTAAGCACCTGCAGCACTGTTACTGTGACAGGCCTCAATAACAGAGTAGTGTCAACATTTCACAGGCTCCTACCTTCTCATTTTGGAGTCCTTCTGCCAGTACCTATGAACAACTGTAGAGCCAAACATAATTCTAGACATAAGGTGACTTCATGGGAGTTTGAGTTAGTATGAATTCGATTTAAGCTTGGAAATTGATAAATTTCCACTGTGACCAGGAACACTTTAAAAACTGAACTCTTCTGTTTTCTTGCTGACTTACGAAGTTCAAAGTGATACTACTTTTCCAAGCCAGTGTTATCCTTTAATATCAAACCATGAACTCCAGTGATGTGCAATTAGGTGGTTTTTCTGCCCCGCATCATTTGGAGCCACAAATTTTCCTCTTTGCCTGCAAGTAGAGGTAGCTGTGTAACTATGGTAAACCCATTTGGAGAGCAGTTGAGAGCCTCATGAGTAACAACTTTTTTTGGTTTTGTGGCAAAGCCTTGTTACTTTTGCTGTGCTGCTTAAATGCTTTGGCAATACTGCTCAAACTGGAGGAACTGATCTTTAATTCTTTATCTTGCATGCTGCATTTCTAACTCTAGTTGTCTGCCTCAACTAAGTAGAATCATAGAATGGTTTGGGTTGGAAGAGATCTTTAAAGGTCATCTGGTTCAACCCTCCTGCAATGAGCGGGGACACCTTCCACTAGATCAGGTTGCTCAAAGCCCCATCCAAACTCACTTTGAATGTTTCCAGGAATGGGACATCTACAACCTCTCTGGGCAACCTGTGCCAGTGCCTCACCACCCTCATTGTAAGAAAAAAAAAAATAATATATATATTCTTCCTTGTATCTAGTCTGAATCTACC
>NW_009598874.1:0-1616 GCF_000690535.1 Cariama cristata
GTGAAGGGCGCATCGCCCGCTGGTCTGCCGGAGCACCGCAGGTTACGCACGGGGTGCTGTAGTCCGTCCTTCTTGGAGGGGGCTGTGGGTGGGCGTGGAGGCAGAGCGCTGGGCTGCTATGAGGTGCTTCGTGTCATCTCATTTTCTCTACTGAGCTGAACTCTGTAAGCAAACTGATAAAACCAGGCTCCCATCTCTTGCATCAGAGAAGCTGGAGACCTTGGTGAATGTTGCAAATGGATTATATAAACTGCTTTAGATTAAAGAAATAGGCAGTTTCTGCTTATCATCACGTATATCTCTTTGAGATAGGTTGAAGACTCGCCGCTAAAAGAAACACAGCAGCTCTAAGTGTTAAAAAAAAAATCTGTCTAAGGAAATTAGCTGTTGCTATGGATCACTGGCTAGCATAAGATAGAATGGGAGATAGAAAAGGAGGAGATTTGGTAAGTGAAATAATTCAAGCCCTCATGAGTAACCAGGGAACTAAACAAAGGCTGCATATATCGTGCCATCCACAGCACTCTGGACTGATAGAAAGAATGAAGCAGACTATTAAAAATAAACTCAAGAAAATGATAGAGCAATATTCCAAGCAATAGACTGAAAAATTACCAGTGATATTAGCAGCTTTAAGAAATAGCAACAGCTCATGCACCAGTTCACAATGTGTTTTGTTTGGACAGCCTGTGCCCCGCACATGAGACCCTAAGGGTCTTGAAGGTGATCAGTGGGAATGGGAAAAGCATTACAACAGAATAAAGAAGAAATTTAGGCTCTGGTGGAAGAAGCAGTAAAAGACACAAGAAAAAAATTGGGAAAATGAGAATCAAATTCATATATATATGGTGATACTGAAGGCAAGTAGTGCTTTTGAGCCTGGGTAAAAAGAAATGTGCCTTAGAACCAAAGTGGAAGGGGCCCTAATTTGTTTCCAGTATGAGTTCAGTAACACATCAGTGGGATGAGGGTAATGGTACATATGAATGGCTTCACGTTTCTCAGCTCTCCACCTACAGGGGTAAGTATGGACTCAATTGTGGATTGGCCAAGAGCGTGGACAGTTCCTGCAACATCAATTTGAGAAGGTGGATATTTAGGCTGACTTCTCCTCCAGCTCACAGCAAGCCCAAAAGAAATCCTATCTCTAAAAATCAATGGAGAGAGCTATGGCTTGACCTGGTCACTGGCCTTGGCCCTAACATCAGGTGTCACAAACAGGAGCCAGCAGGACTGTGAGTTGTTGGAATTTTTCATTTATATTCTTTTCCATATAGTAACATTTTTGGCAGCTGTAGTGTATTATTCTATAATTGTTGTATTACAATATTATGGGCATCTAGTATTAATAATAGTGGCTAAATTAATAATGAACATAGACAGACGGACTGTGCCTTTGAATGAAAATTGCTTGTTATTTGCCTCCCCTAACTCAAGCCCTGAGCAGGCAAAAGCGAATTTGCAGCTGTGTAAGGGCAGAAAGGCTGAATGCCGCTGAGTAGGAGGCTGCAGTTGCTAGCTTTGTCCTTTCACTCCAGCACCTGTCTCTGGGGGATGAAAGGTTGTGATCAATGGAACAGCTTCATCTCATCCAGGCACTGAGGAAGGGGCTAGGG
>NW_009598874.1:1647-6218 GCF_000690535.1 Cariama cristata
GGAACCCAGGAGTTTCAGAACACCATTCTTTTTAACCCTTCAATGGTCTATCTCCATGTGTATGACTGAGATGCATCTATACAGGTAATCTTTCAGACATAGGTCATTCATTCATAACTATTGAGTTGACACAGGGCTTGGGAGGTTATACCAGAATGTCAGTCGGTATAGGTGACAATGTAACTGGCATTCAAAAAGCTTCCAACTCCCGAATGAGACAAAGAGCCTGGGAAACCTTTAACACAGGGTTTCTAATTTGCTCTTGGCTTTATACAGTTCTGAGGTTTATGTTTACCATTTCATGCCTGTTTAACATGTGCCATTTATTATTAGCCTCTCCAGAGTACAAGTGATCACGGAACAGAAGTACATGTATTTGGAAACGTACATTTCAAAAGCTGGTTGGAGGGCAGGGAATCAATCAAATCCTGTAAGACAGATCTCAACTCTGGTTAATTTCATTTTGATTTTTCTTGCTTTCTTTACTTCCACATACAGTGTCTGTCAGCTGCCAAATAAAGAAGATTGAGCAGCCTGTCCACACAAAAGAATTGTTACCCGGTAAAGCTAAGAATACATCAGATGTCTGGTACATTGTGGACAGTTGAAGTTCTACATTCAAATCTCTACTTCCACATTCCGAACCTGGCATTTAGTAGATATCTGATTTCTTTGTATAGTATGGAAGATGCTGTACAGCTGCAGGTCTCTATAATCTCTTTTTAGTGAGAATACTGTACTTCAGCTCACAACTGGAAGATGGCTCTTTATATCCAGTTTCACAATTATGTCCTCCTTTGTCATGCTGCTTTGACATTGCTTCTTAGTAGGAATGCTAGCACTGGAACTGTGCAATGGTTGAACACCAGTAATTTATAGGTTGGGGCAGTTGTGCTGGACCTTTCTTGAATATGCCTGTCATTCTTGCAACAGGCCTCTGGGAAAGTGAAGTATCCAGAATTCTGGAAGAGGTGCACCTAAATAGGCAGTAAATCTAGAACGTCTGAATGGCTGAATTCCAGATGACCTGTAACTTCACACTTGTCTTCAGCATATACTTTTCTTTTGATATAGGGATGCTGCCTAGATGTGTAGAGAAGAGATCAGGAAAGCCAAGGCACAGTTGGAGTTGAATTTGGCAAAGGATTTGGAGAATAATAAGAAGGACTTCTATAGGTGTGTTGGGCACAAAAGGAAGATGAAAGAAAATGCACACACCACACCACACCCCGCAATAAATAAGACAGGAGAACTAGTGGTGACTGTCGTGGAGAAGGCTGAGGTACTCAGCATTTTTTTTGCCTCAGTTTTCAATGGTAATCTCTCTTCCCACATCTCTCGAGCCCCTGAACCTCAAGACAGGGACTGGGGGAATGAAGTCCCTCCCATTGTAAGTGAAGGTCAGGTTTGGGACCACCTGAAGAACCTGAACATACACTACTCCGTGGGACCTAGTGAGGTGCATTGTAGAGGCCTGAGGGAATTTGCTGATACAGTTGCAAGCCACTCTCAGTCATGTTTGAAAAGTCATGGCAGTCAGGCAAAGTCCCCAGTGACTGCAAAAAGGGAAACATCACACCGAGTTTTAAAAAAAGAGTAAAAAGGAGGACCCTAGGAACTACTGAGCAGTCAGCCTCACCTTCGCACCCAGTAAGATCATGCAACAAGTCTTCCTGGAAGACACATCAAAACACAGGGAAGACAGGGAGGTGATTAAAGACAGCTAACATGGCTTCACCAAGGACAAATCATAGCTAACTAATCTAATGGCCTTCTGCGATGGAGTGACTGTATCAGTGAACAAAGGAAGAGCTATGGATGTCATCTACCTTGACTTCTGTAAGGCCTTTGTTATGGTCCCCCCCAACATTTTTTCTGCTAAACTGGAGAGAGAGGAGTTTGATGGATGGACTGGCTGAATGGCCGCATCCAAAGACTTACAGTCAATGGCTCAATGTCCAAGTCAAACCCAGTAATGAGTGTTGTCCCTCAGGGGCCTGTACTGGGACCAGTACTATTTAATATCTTCATCAGTGACACAGGTAGTGGAATTGAGTGGACCCTCAGCAAGTTTGCAGATGACACCAAGCTGAGAAGTGCAGTTAATTTGCTAGAGGGAAGGGATGCCGCCCCGTGGGACCTTGACAGGCCTGCAGAATGGGCCAGTGCGAACCTCATGAAGTTCAACAAGGCCAAGCACAAGGTCCTGTACCTGGGTTGGCACAGTCCTCAGTATCAGTACAGACTGGAGGATGAATGGGTTATGAGCAGCCCTGTGGGATGCTGGTGGATGAAAAATTGGACGTGAGCCACCAACATGCACTTGCAGCCCAGAAAGCCAACCGTATCCTGGGCTGCATCACAAGAAGCATGACCAGCAGGTCAATGGGAGGTGATTTCCCTGCCTCTACTCTGCTGTCATGAGACCCCCACCGTGAGTACTCCATCCAGCTCTGGGGTCCTCAGTACAAGAAAGACATGGACCTCATAGAGTAGGTCCAGAGGAGAGACACAAAAGTCATCAGAGGGCTGGAGCACCTCTACTGTGAGGAAAGGCTGCGAGTTGGGGTTGTTCACCTTGGAGAAGAGAAGGCTCTGGGGAGACCCTGTTGCGGCCTTGCAATACTTAAAGAGGGCTTATAAGAAAAGATGGGGAGAGACTTTTTACCAGGGCCTATAGTGACAGGATATGGGGCAAGTTTTAAACTGTAAAGAGGGTAGATTTAGATTGGATATCAGGATGAGCTTCTTTAGTATGAGGGTGGTGGGATACTGGCACAGGTTACCTAGAGAAGTTGTGGATGCCCCATCATTGGAGGTGTTCAAGGTCAGGTTGGATGGAGTTTTGAGCAACCTGTTCTGGTGGAAGGTGTCCCTGCCATAGCAGGGGAGTTGGGACTAGATGATCTTTGAAGGTCCCTTCCAACACAAACCATTCGATGATTCTGTGATTCATTGTTATTCCAGACTTACGTCCCAAGATCAAGATTACTGTGGTGCACTATGTTTCATAGGCACTGATAAACTCAGTAAAAACATGAGAACTCATGTTCTGGAAATGGGCTTCACAATCAATGACTACATGAGCCATCCTCTAGGCTGGTCAGTTCAAGCCTTGTGCAGAGTATTATTTCTGGTTATATGCTCTCTGATCTTCTGCTTAAATTGTTTCCTAAATGTATTGGAAATGCTTCTGAGAAATGCTGTAGTTTCCTAAATTTTTCGCTGTTTCCTTGCTGGTGTTAGATGTCATTATAGCAGGGAGAGGCAGCCTGCTTATGTACAGGCAGTACTGTGCCACAAAGAACATATCCCTTTGGGCCATCCAGTCTAATTTAGAGATGGGGTTTTTTGGTGTGTAAAGATTGTGTCATGCACAGCACGTGTCTGTTTTCCCATTCCTTTAACAAGCTTACCTATGTCTTTCAGTTGTGTCTTTTCTTGGACAGGAAAACAGGACAGGACAGGACTGGCTATTTTTCTTGTTTGAACAAGCATATAGCCCCAAAGGTAAGTAGATGCCTTATTTCCTTTAGTGGTAATATGAATTAATGCCTAAACATCTTTGTGACTGTATGAAAAGGTCTGTGGTTTCTTTGAAAATCCAGTTTGTCTTAATCTTGCAATGCATTTGGCAGTTGTACAGAATTTCTGCCTTTTAAATCCCATCTGTAATATGCTTGCAGGAGTTTCTGAGGAGGTCCTAGCTAGTAGAATGTGCAAAAGGCATCTTTGACTACATCTAGTGGAAGTACCAAGAACCAAAGGATTGGAGCGAATAATTGCTTGCCCAGGTTTGTTGCCTAATGGTGTATTTTCATAGCTTTTTTTGCACAGGTATACTGGAGATTAAGTGCAAAAATTGTATGTTACCTGCTTTGAAGCAGGTCCTCCATGGCACCAGGGTAGTATGTGTAATAAGGATTATTACAGGATAATACCTCACTTTGATGTCTTTCTTTTACAGAAAAGCATTTGAAGCAGATTACAACATGAAGCTAAGGAACTTGCGCTCAATGGGATATAGTAGTTAGTTCCCTTAGAAAAAGTGTTTTATCACTTGCATTTTATTAGAAAATAATGAACCACAGTTTTGTCTTTAACTCCTCGGGGAGCAGAAGGTTCTGCCTTCAGGGTAAAATGTTCCTTGCAGCTTGGTTTGAAGAAGCTGGCAACCTATCAAAAGTAAAGGCAATTCTGTGGAGTCACTAAAAGCTTTTAAAAAGTATTTGCCCTTCATAAAAGGCTAGGTGCTTTCAATAATAATAACTGTAGTAATCAAGCAAAGTAAATGATAGATAGATAGATAGATGATCAAGCTATTACTCTTTAACAGCCTTCAGGCAGCGATCATGGGTAGAAAAATGCTGGTATTTCACAAACTGAAGGGGCCGTTTTAGCTCGTTTCTGGTAGAACTACAGACGGCGATCAGAATGCTGGGTTGCTGCCGCCCGGCGACCAGAAGCCGGTACTGCAGATGGGGTGCCGCGTTAGCGGGGTGCCGCCCGGCGATCAAAAGGCGGTACTGCAGGTTGGCGCCGCGCGGGGGCAGTGGCGCCCCCACGCTGCT
>NW_009598875.1:0-3426 GCF_000690535.1 Cariama cristata
TGTCTTTTATTTTTAATTTTTATTTTATATTACATTTTAATTTTACTTTATTTTATATCATGTGAGTATAATTCTACCATAAACATAGTAGCACACTGGTGAAAATATTCACATGGAAATGAGTAATTAAAGGTGAAGGTGGCAATTTCATTGGGAGTTGAGCCTTTAGCATCCTGGATGCATATTCTCTTTGCTGGTATACTTAACAATACAGATACTTCCTTAATGTTGTGGGATGTAGTGGCACTAACATATTCGTATTTCCCTCTCTTGTTTTGTGCACCACAGATGTGTATGACTAAGTATGGATTAGAAGGGGAACTAAACAGGTGCCTGATTTATAGATCCTAAAGCAATACTTAGAGCTCTTTGTTGGTGTCCATTATGAGGCATTTATGGGCATGGCAATAATGAGAATTTCAGGCACCGATAAGGACTTATTGGACAAAATCTAAGTTTATATGCACTGAAAAGTGCAGCATGGGTTTGAGTGGGGAACTACGTCTTGTGTTAGAGGTCTGCAAGTGTCGCAAGCCAGTCAGAAACCGGAGCGAGGTTACATTTGTGTTCTCGGGAACAGAATTAAGACTCAAAACGGAGTCAAGCGCCCAGAGTTTTATTTACCTAACACTCAGGTTCGCGAATGTATAAGAGAGAAAGAGAGAGAGAAAAAAAAAGTTACAATAGTTACCACCACAGGTCCGAGGCATTCCGACGCAGCCCGTTCACAGAAAGGCACAGCTGAAAGCAAAAAACCGAGCAAAGCAAAAGCAACAAAAAGGAGAGTCTGAGAGTCCGACAGCAATGCAGAAGCAGCAAAAAGGCGAGCGAGAGCCGCACCCGCCATGCGCGCAGAAGCAACAGAAAGAAAGCCAAAACTGCCCCCGCCGCTGGTGGTTTCTCCGCTTTTATCCTGTCCACCCATGACGTCCGTCACGAACAACCCCGCCCATCACCCAGCGGTGGTACGCATGCCCAGTGCCGTCTCTAGGGAGTCTTCGGTGGTCTTCGGGGGTCTTTGTGCCCCTCTGTCTTTCAGACCCCGGGCCCAGGCGCATGCGTGGTGGTTGGGTGTCGCTTTTTCGGACAGGTTTTCTTCATGGTTATCTGGTACAACAACACGGTAGCAGGACGTGTGGTTATCTAGCAGCGGAGTAACGGCAGGCGCGGTGGTCTCCGGTGGCCTCCAGCAATGTTGAGACAGTACAACTGATGGTCCCTTACAGCAAGAAAGCCTACATCCTTTTACAGACCTGCCTCCTTGTTTTTAAATAGAGATACTCCCACTAAAGACAATACCTATTCATAGGAGAGAAATCTCCTTTACTAGAAAAGGCTTAAGCTCTCTTTGAATCCCTGTCTAAGAAAGACAGTGTCAAATGTTACTGCTGGCAGTGATTTGAATATTTCCATCCACATTTAGGTTTATCAAGACCCATTGCCCATGAAATGTAGAACATATTGAGCCGAAAGTAAACCTTTCCTCCGTGTGTTCTATTAATTTGCTATAACCTTTGAACATTTTTCAGACAAATCACCTGAATCCAGAGCCCAAGTATGTGCTGTATTTTACATCTCAGTAGGGTTCTGGAAATCTACAGTGTTATGAGACTATGACCTGTCTTAGCCACAAGTTTTCTCATTTCTCCTGCATGACTCAGAACAAAGTAGAAATTATCTACATGAAAGGAGGTTTTTTTGGCTATGTATATTAACTAGAAAAAAAATCACATAACACGTTTAGCGTAATTACATTTTTGGAAAGTGATTTGCTAGTTGAAGGTTAATTGCAAATTAATAGTTAAGTTCATTTTAGGCAAATGGAGATTAAGGCAGCCAAAGTTAGAGACTCTCTTTGAAAACAATTTCCTAATTCATATGGAGTTTTGTCACCATTTAAGGCTGGGCCAGTTCTTAAAATGGGTGACAGATGCTTTCTATTAACCTCCCTGTTCCCCCCGGGAAAGGAAAGGACAGAGAAAAAGGAGAGAGACTCATGGGCTGGAAATTAAAACTACTTTAATAAAACAATAATAATGGAAAAGAATATAATGATATTAATACTAAACCTACTAATAATAGAAATAAGAGGAAAAGTATACAGAACTGATACTGAGCTTCCCGATGACAGTCAGGGAATTGCAGGCTGCAGCTGCTCGCACTGCTGTCGCGGTAGGGCAGACAACTGGATGTCCCAGACCAGAATTTGCAGCCAACAGGAACCAGATTCAGAAATGTATGGATTGGAGTTGGAGGCAGAAGAATGAGCAGGATCCCACAGGGATACTGGCTCTGATAGAAGAGAGACTGACTCCCTTGATCCTTTAGCTTTATACTGAGGATGACATGGATGGGATGCAATATCTTGTTGGTCATTTTTTGGTAATCTGTCCACTCTGCACTCTTCTGCAGGTGCGACCCTTTTATGATTTTTCACTTGTTTAACAAAAGAGAGTCAGCAGAGGCCTTGGTTCTCAAAGGGATGAGTGTAAACATGGGCCTTTCTGCATACCAATCCCACCAATACTTCAATAGCAGCTATAAACATCAAGTGTTATCAAGTCTGAAGCAGACATTGTGTGAAAAACATGTAGCTGCACTTTTAGGAAGTGCAGTTACTTAGAAGTTTAACTGAAAGAAAAAACTCCTGAAAGGAGAAAATAGTCCTGTTTTAGCCAAACCAGGACTAATTTATAAGCTTAGACTTGCAAAGCACTTCAAGATATCTGCGTAGAGTTGTCATTCAAAATATAATATTTTCTTGTATTTGGGACTGCCAGGAAAAAATAAGTCTATGCTTTGCTCCTCTTGCTGGAGTGTCAGCCATGACGGGGTGGGAATGTCCTAAGGCTTCCTTTAAGGAATGGTGTAGGAACTGTTCCACTAAACTTCAGATTGCTCTCACCAAGGAGGACACACGAACAACCTGAGCATACTCATACGTAAATAAATCTTTTTGACTAGTTCAAAGACTGTGCATGTGAAATATGAACTTCAGTGATCTTTTGCATTTTTAGATTTTGTAGTATTCCTCCTCCCTGTCCATGAGGTCCCATTCAGTCTGAATTTCAGTGCAGCGTAGCTGACAAAATGGGCCATACTTTTCCACTATAGTGCCAGAAAAACTTTTGAGGTCAATGGGAGTTCTGTGTATGCCTGTGAGGGAAGAATTTGTCCTGCTGTGGTTTCCCTATATTATTGTGTATTTTCCAACAATAATAAAGGGTAGCCTCTGTCTGTCTTTCAAAGTGTATTATTGCCACTCAGATTTCAGGTTGTTACTCAGTGTGGAACTTGGAAAAGAGAAGGAAAGATTCACATGTACGCAATAGAAGTACAATTTTCTTATAGGAAAACTGCTATTCACATGCCGGGGGCGGGGGGAGAATTTCCCTGTTGTCGCAAACCGGTCAGAAACCGGAGCGA
>NW_009598876.1:0-21638 GCF_000690535.1 Cariama cristata
CTGAGGCAGGGCCCAGATGCTTTAAGGAATAACAAGACGTATAAAAATCCATTCCGCATCAAAGGAGGTGTATAACCTACGCGGGAATCGAGGCTGCTTTTGCCCCAGAGCAGCCTGTATCCCTAAGATGCTGCGAATAACGCCGGTATCCCCCCACTTCGGCGTTTCGCCCCCCTTTATTGACTGGTCGCTGGGCGTCCTGGGTTGTCTTTGTGTCCTGTAGAGCCCAGCAGACAGTTTTAGTGCATTTCTTCGCATGCCTTTCGTCTCCTTTGTTGCTTTTTTAAACCTCTTGCATAATAAACTGCCTGTGAGTTGGTGCATTGCACAGAGGGGAAATCACTTCAGTTGTTTTCCACGCTGTTCGGGATAACTGAATTTGTATTCAGTACCGTAAGGTATGAAATACCCCAGAACCTGCGCTTGAAAGAGAAGGAAAACTGCTAAATATCTGCTGAAATGCTGCTGTTGGATGGGTGCATGCCACGATGAGGAGTGCGTTTGCATTTACAGGGCTTGCTTTGCCGGTGTGGACACTAAGTAGGAAAGTCACACCATCAAATTATTTCCCATGTGTTGCTGAAAATAAATAAATTGTGGCTTTTTCAGCCTTAGCGATGCAAGGTTTGTTACTGCATCTTCACAGGAAAGAGTAAGTCAAGGGGTGGTTTGGCATCTCTTGACAATGATGCTTTTTGTGATCATAAAATGTAAGAACATAGTTCTGTCACCTGGAGAGCCGGGGCAGTAACATTTGCTTAACTGAAACATAGAATTGACTCCACTGAGTGGAGATAAGCATTTACAAGGAGGTAGTATGTGTGTAGCCATTGGTGTTAATAATTAACATAAACTCCACAGGTTCTTCCCAAGTTCTCCTGATATTTCCTCTCAAATGAAGGGTCTATGCAGTGTGGAAATGCAGTCCTGTTAACACACCTGGCCGGATCAGAACAGAGTTTTAATATACAGTATGGAAAATCCTGTTCCTGCAGAAATCACTGTCCAGATCCTACTGCCTTCATTGTAGCAGCAGGTCCAACACTCTTGAATAATCCTATCTGGTGTTAAGATTTGTGTTATTCATGTTTTTCTTGAGCTAAAGGTTTTTGTTTGAGGGTAAGAGGAACAGAATTTGGAGGATGAGATTATACCTCTACTGCCCTAAGAGTCCACAGGAGGGGTGTCTTTCTTCTGCGCCCTCCAGAGAGAAGTGGGGTAGCACTATTTTATACAGCAAGTCTCCTGTTTAACTACTTAATGTGGTGGAACAGGAACAATAATATGTTTTGGCACCTCTTGTATGGCATGTGGTTAGTGTGGAGTCAATATGTTGATACAAACTGAAGTTGCTTGGAGCCCCTGCCACCCTCAAACTGCAGCCCGAGATCTGTAGAAATGTAGAAGAGAGCAGAGCATCCGAGACAGCTCTCCAGCGGGCTGTGACAGGCTGAGGGTCTGCCTCGAGTACCTCTCAAAAGAATTCCCCAGAAGCACTAGGGCAGAGACTGAGCCCAACAAAAACACACCAGCCTTGCCTCCCTGTGGGGCTGCAGCAGGCCCAGAGTCACAGCTTTGCTCTCATTTCTTGGAAAGAAGGTTCGTTCCATCAAGGAGAAGATTGCTGAGGCAAGGCCCAGCATGGAGAATAAACACACTTAAATTGTGCCTAACTGTGCAGGACAAATACTGCCAGTTGTGGTAAATTATGCCCAGAACTGCCACGGCTGTTAAGAGATGCAACACTAATCACAGGCCAAGGCTAGTGGTTTTGTGCTGCTTGGCTGACTAAGGTTGCCCAGAGGGGCACAGCAGGACCACATGTAAAGGCCTCCTTGTAGAGCGGCGGGATCTAAGTGGAGGGATGGAGGAAAGGGTCTGTGTCATCTGCCTGAGCCCTCATACTGACCCTGGGCCTCAGAGGATGCCCAGAGGACATGAACCCCATGGATCAAAAGGTTTGGCAACGGGAGCAAGCCCATGCGGAGAAAGACACTGAATTAGAAGAGACGCTGGCAGGACTGGAAGAGCACTGATATGGCACGGGGGTACTCTGGGAAGCAGAGATAGTGGGAGAGGACAAATCCAGCAAACATGCTCGCATTCTTGCTGGAAGAATCTTTCTGCCGTCATCCTTCCTTGAAGCCACGGGGGCCGGTGAGATGAAGGGGAGGTTTGTTGGGGCATGCTGCTCCCTGCTCCTTGCCAGCACTGTTTTAATGTCCGCTCTTCTGTCTGTGCTGCAGTGCTTCATTCAGAGAAGGAGTTCCATGATGCGGCGAAGCGTAATGACACAGCCAGGATGGAGGAGCTCATCGAGAGAGGGGTTGACATCAAAGCCAAAACCAATGTAAGTGCTGGGTTTTTCCATCTCTAAGCTGCAGGAAGTGCTGAGGGTGTGTTTCAGAAATGCAGCTCCTTAATGCTACTCTTCTCATTAGCTGCTCAGTTGGTGAAAGCTTTAAAATACACCGCCCTGTGCTAAATAGGGCCTGTGGCAACTGGGCAGTTTCACAACATGCTAAAACCCACAGCACTGTCATCCTGGCCAGACTGGAAGGTTGCAAGTGCTGAGGGAGGGTGGTAATTTATGGTTCCCCTTGGAACCTGTGTGCTAGATACACACGGCTGCAATAAAAGGCTTTGATTTTGCTATCTCTGTACGCCAAGGCTGTGGGACTAACTCAGCTCCTGATGCAGGTCTCCTCTTATTGACCAGTAGGTTCCTGGAAATAAGGGTTTGCACCCATCCCTGCTGTTTCAATCTGTCCATCTGTGGTCAGCGATGTTTTTCATTCCTGGACTGTTGTTATAGTCCAGAACTGCAGTTTCTGAGTAGCAGGTGACTAGCACCTCTCTGCCTGACAAGAGAGCGAAGAGACAGAGGACTATGTCCAAAAAAACCCCTGTACAGCGTGAGAGGTTCTGGCTCCACAGATGGCAAAGGAGATTTTGGCCTTCAGGAGGGCTGTTGGATACACACACACTCTGCATACGTCAGCCTTCCCTCTCTCCTTCCTTCCCTTCCAGACAGACCGGACTGCCCTGCACTGGGCCGCGGGAGCAGGGAACGTGGATGCTGTGCGACTACTCCTGGATCACGATGTCCCGGTGGATGACGAAGACAGTGTACAAAGGCCACTCTCCCTTGCATGTCCTGCAAACGTGTTCTGTGTTGGGGGAGCGCCGGGGACTGGGTGCTGGGCCGGCAGTTACAGACTTCGCCTTAGCCTTGGGTGGGTGGCACAAGGCATTGCAGTGCTCAGGAAGCTGTGGCCTCCCTTCTGAGGCAGGTGCAGTGCCTTTCTGGAGCAAGCCTTATTTTCAGATGTGTCTGTGCTCTGTCTTTTGGCCTTTGCCTTGCATGCACACTGACCAGGAAGCAGTCTGGTAGAATCTGTGAGGTTTTCTGTATAGCATGAGGATGCCTGGCTTCTTCTGGTCGTGTTGTTGGGGCTTGTGGGAAGACAGTGACAGTCAGCAAGTTCTCTCTCCCCCGTAACAACCAGGCTAATACGCACCATTGACTGGGAAGCGGCAGTCAAGAGGCAGGTTTCTGCTCAGCTGCTGCGACCATCTGTGGCAGGAATAATAGTAATTGGAGAAAGTGGGGCTAAAAAAACCCAGAGAGAAACAAAAATATTTGGGAAACTTCATGAAGGTAGAGGGACAGCTTCCCTCCAGAGTGGGGATGGTGGTGGCTGCAGTTTAGCTGTAAGTCTCTCTCTTCTCTTCCACTCAGTTTGGAATGAATGCACTTCTCCTGTCTGCCTGGTTTGGCCACCTCCGCGTCTTGCAGATCCTCGTCAATGCTGGGGCCAAGATTAACTGTGTCAATAGGGTGAGAGAGTCTCCCTACAGGGGTCCTTCAGGTGGCTCTAGACAGTGACGGGGAGGGAGAGAGAGAGAGGCTTGCCTGTGAGCTAAGGTAATCGTGTGACAGTGTCTGCTATGGGGACTGCCGTCTGCACTTCTGCTTTATTCCTAAAACAAGGGTAATAATTGTAGCTATAGAGATGTACGTGGCTTTCTCAGCTCACATTTGTGCAATGCTGATGTGGAAGGTGTTACAGAAATGGGAAATGGGTTTAGTGAATCACCAGTCCATGTATTTTAAAATAGACCTTGTTTGGGAAAAGGAACGTTAATACTTCAGTCATAACTTGCTGTCTGCAGCACAAGCTAGTTTAGCCCTAGAGGTGCAGGGAGGCATGGAATGGGTCTTTGCTAACAGGAACAGGTTGTTAGAAGAGGCTGTCCCACAGTCTTGGACCTGTTAAATTAGCAGTTCTTCATCTCCTCTCCAGAATGGCAGGAACCTGCTCCACTGTGCGGCTCAGAGGGGACACATCCAGGTGATGGAGTTCATCATGGAGGACCTGGAGGACATGTGTGTGGATAAGACAGACAAGGTAGGAAGGCTTTTAGCTGCTTTGTTTCATAAGGTCTGATCTTGCTCTGCTGAGCTTAGCAGGAAGGGAAGAGACTCAGAGTCCGATGCTACTCCTGGAAGCCCTCTTGCAGAGTGGGCTTGGGGATGATGGGGATTCTGGCTCTGGTCAAGCTTCGGCAGGGAGGGCTTCCCAGTGTAACCTTTTGCAGAATAAATTCAGGAATTTCAGTGTCCTCCTCTTTTGCAGCTGATGGTCCAGAGTGTATTGTAGGTAAGTAATAACTCCCAGCATGTTCCAGCACTGGCTGACCTGTTCCTGAAGACAGCATAAGAACACACATAGCTAGTGCACACTCTTTTCCATTCCATGGCCTTCATAGTTGCAAGAGTGATCCACACTCTGATGCTTGGGAGTTAAATGAAGCAGGAAGAGATCTGCCTTTCCCCAAAAGGGTTTCTGACTCACTCGATAACTGGGGTTTCAGATACTAATTCCATTTTTTTATCCTTAGTTGCTTTTACTAAGCTATTTATTATCCTCTATTTATGTGAAATAAACACTGGAAAGATCTCTTTCCCAATGTTTGGCAAGAGTAAAGTCCTTGGAGTTGTTAGCCCCAGTGGGTAGTTCTGTTCACCATGTTTTGTTAGGGCCATCCCAAATGTAAAGCAGAATAAAAGTGAACAGCAGAATGAAAGATAACTATTTTTGAAGTGCAGCACTTTTCCCCCCTGTGGACTGGGTTATCCTCCAAGGTGTTACGATATTGCTTGCATCAGATGATCTAATCTTGTGCTTTCTGAGCCTTTCTTGAACATATTTCTTTGTTTCCTTTCAAAGATGGACAGGACAGCGTTTCACCTGGCTGCAGAGTATGGGCAGCTGGAGGTGGTGGAGTTCCTAATTCGTCTGGGTTGCTCTCACAGTGCCAAAGACAAGGTACGGGCATAAAACCACCCACAAGGGAGGTAAAATCCAAGGAGCAGAGGATGTGAAAGTCGAGGAACAGGATACCGAATGAGGCTCATGCAGGCAAGTTGTCAGCAGTTGTAACCATGGTTGTGGTATGTCAGGGTTTTTCTTCCCTATCCACTTGCAAGCCATTTGCACCACAGTCCACGTTGGATTTCTCTCCAGGACTTTTCAGACAGGATATGCAGTGAGCCTGGTGGACCATGCTCCAGTTTAAGGTAGCTGAGTTTCTTCCCTCCCTGCTGCCCCTATTAGAAGACTGCTTCGGGTTCGTGCTACTGGTTACAACCTCCTTTTCAGGCACACTGGGTGTACTTTGTGCAAGGCTGAGGTGTATGAACGCTCAGTCCTGTGATACATATGTGTATGAAGTGATGTTTACTTTCAGGAAGAAAATACAGCATTGCATTTAGCTGCTAAAAATGGACACCTCTCTGTGCTGCAGAAGATTATAGATGTTGGAGTGGACCTTGATGAAAAGAACTTAGTAAGTACATTTAAATGAAATAAAACCCACATCAGTTTCACCTTTCCCTCCTTAGAAATACTCTTCTGCCAGTCATCATGCTGAATAGTCAGTATTGACAGGAGAGGTCTAGAAGATAGCTGATTTTATCTAAAGTGTATGTGTGCAAATGCAGGTCACATTTGCAGAGTACCAGTGAAAGGCAACATCCTTCTTGGACCAATATCCAGTTCTAAAGTGTTGCCTTTTCTTCCTGCTGTATCTGCTGACCTACCTTATCACTCCATTTAATCTCCCTTTTTCTCCCTGACCCTTGTACATTCAAGTGCCTAAATGGTTACTGAGTGTGTTTTAAACTGAACTTCACTATGCTTTATAGTATTGACTTAGTCACTGAACATATGGACCTTCTGTTTGAGATCTCTCTTTGATAGACCTGCTTTTGGGAAATTATATGGCTGGAACACAGTTAATAATTTAGATAGCAAATATTGGCTTAGTAACACTGTTATTTATTCCAGGGCACACTCCCAATTAAGTTTATTGCAATTTTTTTAGTCTTGTTTGGTTACTATATTTGAAAAGTGTATTTGATTGTGATTAAGATCTGAAAGAAAGGGGAGACTACCTTCTGTGGTAACTCTGGTAGCATTTGTCTTCCCCCAGATGAGCCGACCTTTGTGTGAAGAGCAATAATAAAACCAGATTAAATCACTTAGGAATTCTGCTTATTTCTGTTTTCTTGTAAAGAAATGAGCTGCAGCCCTCAGAAGGGAAAACTAGTGGTTGAGAGCCACGGGTTTCCAGTTCTGCCTATGGCTGTCTCTGGGCTACTCCAGGAAAATGGTTTGTCTTCATTGTTCACATGAAATCCTTTTTTGTTTGCTAATGGGCTGAAGGGGAGAGAAGATGGTGAACACGATGTCTGTCTTGTGGCCCATGGGCTAGCTGTTTCCAGTGGCATAAGGACAGAGCAGTACTTGGGTATGTCAGTGGCAGATAATTGTGTCCTTTACTTTTCTAACAATCAATTGGAGATCGCTGGCCATCAGAATTGGTATTTTAACATGTCATGGATTCAGAAGATGGAGTAGAGACTTGCTTATTCTGCCACTCTGTCTTGGCCTTGTCTACAGAAATGTTGCTTGTCTCCTTTTTTGCCTTGTCCAGGAAGGACTGACGGCTCTGCATCTGGCTGCTGAGGGGGGTCACAACAACTGTGTGAAGCTGCTCTTGGAAGCAGGTGCCGATGTCAATGCGCAAACCCAGGTCAGCTCCATGGAGGTGATTCCATTGCCAAACACTACTTTGTGGATTTTTGCCCAGACCTGTGGCCTCCCGGAGGGAGCGCCCATTATCGGGTGAGGCCGCGTGGAGCCCAGCACTTCAGAAATAGCACAGGGAATCCGGAGGGAATTACACATGGCTTTGTAAAAGAGGCAGGTGAAGCTCCCTGGGACTGGTTTGGCTGTGGAGACAATTCCTATGAATTTGTCAGTGTGGGGGCATGGGACTCTTGCAGGAGAGAAGCAGGGAGATCTTTGTGTGTAGTCTGTAACAGCTGTAGCCTCTGAGAGGAAGCCCTGCCTAATACCCGTCTCTTTTGACACACCTCTCAGAAGAAGATGAACTGCCTTCATTACGCGGCACTGCACGGCTATGAGGAGATAGCCAGGATCCTCATGGATGCAGGAATCCACACAGATGCTGTTAATCATGTAAGTCCTGCTCAGTGCTCTCATCACTTACAAAAAGGCAAAGCCAGTTTGTGGAGGACTTCAAGAGCACAAAGCAACTCTGCAAGGACCAGCGCTGCTGTGGGCTCTGTGCTTATGGGCAGTATTCCCAGTCTGCCCCCAGTCCAAGCTGGCAGCTGTCTTAGTCTAATACATGCTGGGCACAGCATGGTCCTTTCAGTGCCATGAGCTAAGCGGTTCCTAAGCGCAGGGTCTTCTTTCCTCAGCAAAATGCATCAGCGACACACATTGCGGTACTGCAGAACTTCCCAGCCATGGTGAAGCTCTTCATTGACGCGGAGTGTGACCTTGACATTCCAGATAACGTAAGACTGCAACTCCTGTTCTTTGTCTTTGCAATGTGAACCAGTTTCATGGGGGATTTGATCACCTTGGGGACAGGATTAAAGAGGAGTGCTTTAAAATGGGGAAAACCTGGAAGCGCAACTTAGGAAACATTAAACCTGTGAAATGATTCTGAGTGTTGCAGTGAGGTAATCGCTTCATGGCATTCAACACGTGGGCTGTGCCATGTCCTTGGGACCTGTGCACAGCAATATTGCATAGTCAGGCTCTCTCCTCCATGCTGAAAGCAGGTGGGAGAAATTTCAGGCCAGAAGACACTCTGCAAAATGTTTGGGGGGCTGAGAATGAGAGGCAAGCCTGGAGGTAGCTGGTTGTCTCACCAAATTGTATTTTTGTGAATGAGGGGCGTTGTGTAGCTTGTTTGTAATGTTTTGGTTAATGTTCATTCTTGTAGTGATGTTCTCTCCTGATGACACCATAAAATTGCCACATTTTGTGTTTGATTTTAGTTGTTTCCATTAAACAGTTCCGAGGTGCATACAGTTTACAGTGCATACACACTAACCCATCCCTGTGTCCCAGGAACAAAGAACTGGCACAAGTCCGTTCCTCCCTTGGCCAACCTATCTGCCTACAGAAATTGTTTAAAGAACAGGAAATAATATAGTCCTATAAGTGACCCTAGGGAGCTTTATGGAACTGAAGACGTTCCTTCTTTAGGCTGAAATGTTATCAGGGAGCCTTCCTAGTGCTGGTGCTGGAACAGGGACAGACCGGTTCTGCTCAGCCTGAGGAACCCAACTCCAGTTTGAGGTTGGAGGATGTTTGGCCCTCAGTTTAAAAAGGGATAGAGGGGAAAGGAAGGCGGAGCTGACAGCGTTCTTACAGCACTTCCTCCTGATATTGTTCTGTCCTGTCCTTCCAGCCTCAGACTTGTCCTTCTCTGAAATGTAGTCCTTTCACTCTCCTTCTGCAGAGGCAGCAGACTGCACTACACATTGCTGCGGAGCATGGCAGGCAGGATATTGCTGAGATGATTCTCATTGCAGGAGTTAATCTGAAGCTAACAGACAAGGTAAACGTCTCCATGGGTTGAATAGATTTTGGGGGCATATATGGGGGGAAAATATGGATGATCTTGCCAGTGTTTTTCATAATTTTCAAGGAAAGCTAGTAATAATATTAAAATCTGGATATTTCCAGGGATAAGACTTTGAAACACTGCTGAGTAGGTTATTTTGATGTGTTTTCCAGGAAAGAAGTGACTGATTCTTAGGAAGGTAGAACACGGTTCACACAATGAGCAACCTTTTTCTTCTCAAAGTTGTTCTAGTTCCTTCTACTTGTGCTGTCACGAACATTAATATCAAAGATCTGCTTGAATAATGATAAATAATATACTTCAAGAATTATAGCATACATGTTTTAATAAGTTAAAAGTATCTGGTTGGTATAGATCTGGCACTTATGTCCAGGGCTTTTGCCCTCTAATTAAATCGACAAAAGGAATTCTAGATGAATCAGTCAGTTTGCCTGCAGCCTGAAAGAAAAAAATGCTGAAGGGGGCTTGGGCAGAGAAGATGAAATTAGTGTCTGCCATTCACAGTGGCTTAAAGCACATATGGACTTGAAGCCATGTGCCTGAAACGGCCTTCAGCTGCAGTGAATGTTTGCCACCTTCCAGCCGTCTGTGGAACAGCAGTGAGACTCAGTGCAGGGAACACATTCACACTTTTCTGTGTGAAATTGGGTTTCTGCTCAGATCTGAGGCTAGAACTGTTCTCCCTGGCATGGCTGATGGCTGGGCTGGCTTGCTTTCCTTCATGCAACTTTAAAATCTTGTTCCTTTCTGCTGTAAAGCTTTTAGATATAAATACAAATCCCCCCCTGCCCAATCCAAAATCCTGTTCATGTAAGGAGTGTAGTTACATTTTCATAGTCACATCAGCCTCTGCTTCTCCTGGGAGACTGTTTCTAATCATGCGTATGTGGAGCCTATAAAATTAATGAGATTGTATAAATCACTTCAGTTTCATGTGTCAGCAAACCTGCTGTGCAGAAGGCTATAAAATGCTTTGGGTTTATTGCTGAGCTGGTCCTTTGATGGCTGCACCCATGTTGCTGGGAGCCTGACAGCACCCTGCCATCCCTGTGGGTTACAGGATGCTTTCCCAACCGCCCCTGCCAAACGGGCAGGTCCCCTGTGGCAACAGAGGAGATGCTGCAGAGCCTAGAAAATGACTCCCTGTGCCCTGCGCACAGTAGCTCAAAGCTGGGTCACATCCGAGGTGTTTACAGGTGAAGAATAGGGGTCCTTCATCCCGGCTGGGTGCATTGCTCAGTAGGCCATGCTACCTGGTGCTACAGACTGCTGGGGGGGATGGAGATTGTACCTCCTAAGCGTGCAAGGTCTTTTCCAACTCATTTTTCCCTTTCTAATTTCAGCAAGGGAAAACATCTCTGGATGTCGCTGCCCGAGGAAATCACATCAGCTTGGCGGACATGATTATCAAAGCCGATCGGTTTTACAAATGGGAAAAGGTGAGCAGCTTACACAACCATCCTCTGCGCTTTCCAGGGCAGATGTAGCTTTATCCTCTCCATTGAGGCTCCACATTACCAGCTGTCAAAAGGGAAAGAAATACAGGACATCCTGTGGCAGCCTGACCTCTACTTTCATCACCTTAAGAAAAACAAAAGTCATCACCATGCCAACGACGTCTACTTAAGGCTTTCCTTATGTAAAAAAGCCTCTGTTGTTAAAAACCCTGGGCTGTGCCGAAGGGAACAGGGGTTTTCAAAGATGCGTTGGCAGCTGTTCCCAAAGCCCTGCAGAGGGAGTGGGATAGCATTAGTTCTTTTCCCAGAAGGAGAAACTAAAGCACTGAGCAGGAAAATGCTTGGCCCAAGGTCACTAAAATGGGACGTGGGGAGTTTTTCAACAGTGGAAGGGAGACACCTCTTGTGAGCAGAGTGACCAGTTCTTGTTGGAGTCACACAACCGACTTCCCTCTCAAACTTCCCCACAGCTGGGGCTATTCCTCCTGCGTTTCCCAGTGTGGCCCCGCAGTCTCTCTCCTCCCATTGCCCTATGTGCAAGGCACAGCTGCTCAGCCCCAGTCCCCCGTCTGTCCCCAAACCAATCTGAGCAGAGAGTGCACTGAAAGTACAGCCAAACACCACATCCCTTGCGTCTTCCTAAGACTTTGGGCATCCTCACATACCAGGAAGGACAGTGCTTTAGAGGGGAAAGGAAAGGAAGGAAAGGAGAGCATAGGCCTGTGGCTCAGGCGCAGCTTCAGGAGTAGTGCTGTGTATATCGGGCCCTTGCATGGGCTTCCCACGCAGCCCTAGGGAAAGTCACTTTTAGCCTCTGCAGTCTGGCCTGTAAAGGCGGCGAGCACGCGCCTATGTTGCAGGGGAGCGAGGAGATTTAATTAAATGGTTCTGCATACAAACCCCAGATAAAAGGCACTGTAGAAATGCAAATTGTGATCCGCATGGGCTTCCACAGCAAAGCTGCTATTAACAGCATTTGTTAACATGCATGATTAGAACAGAGGGAAACGAGAGAATAAAGAGAATAGAAAAAAAAATGTGCTGTGCCAGAATGAACTCACAGCAACCTGCAGAGCTGAGGATGTGGGAGGCTGCAGAACGACGGGTACATCTGTGGCATCCCGACTGAAACCCCTGTTGTGGCTTTGCAGGACAATCTGAACAGCGACTCCGACTCCTGGGTGGCAAAGCACTTGACCTTTAAGCAAGATCACAGGCTGGAAACACAGCACATTCGCTCAGTAATGTGGAGATTAGCTACTAAGTACCTCAAACCTGGGGAATGGAAGAAGCTGGCACATTACTGGAAATTCACTGATTCCCACATTAGGGCCATTGAGCAACAATGGACAGGTATAAAACAGTGCCCAGGTGTTTTCCTTCCTTCCCTTGGACTGTGTTTCTAGGAGACAAGCCTGCAGTAATAGCAAAAGTGTGAAGAAAACCAGCTGGCTTATTTGAAACAACCAAAAGATTAGGTTAAAAATCCCAGTTTTAATGAATGTGGAGTTATCTACACACTGGAATTGGTCTAGAAATAAAGCACACAAGCGTGGGGGTTAGTGGTTCATTGCTCACTCCTTCCAAGGCACACACCATACCCGTGAGCTTTTGCTATAATTCTTCTTCTATAGGACAGCAGAAACTTGCTGGTTTTATTTTTTTCTTTTAAGGAACTGAAACAAGAAGGCAGTGAAGTCCCATTTAGAATTTAATAGAGACATTAGCAGAAGCAGGTTCTGAGTTTCAGAAACAGATCACCATTAGTTTGGTTACTGTAAGGACTCCTGTAGTTTGCATGATGTGAGCAAGGGGCTCAGCTATGCGCTGCAGGCAGAAATTCTCTATCGCCATGAAAGCCCAAGCTCATCCATGGCCACTCCATTAAGTTTCACACCACTCTAGCAATCACAGTACACCAGGAATTAAGCTAAACTGTACTTTAGAGCCTCCTAGTAAAACCCAAAGAGGAGGGAGGGGTGTCCAAACCCAGCAATTCAGACATCAGCTCCATCAGGGCCGTGCACTCTGAAGTGCAGGCTTTCAGTTGCGATTTGATCTTGCCAGGCACTAAAAGCTACAGGGAGCATGGCCACCGAATGTTGCTTATCTGGCTCCATGGCGTGATCACAGCAGGAGAAAATCCAATCAAGGGGTTGTACGAAGGCCTTGTGGGGATCGATTTGGCAGGTAATACTTTTGTCTTCCTTCAAAGAGTGCACGGTGAGCACTACCTGAATGCTGTGGTTACACAGCATACACAGAGGAAAACTTCAGTGAAGTCAATTCACACAAGCTGGAAGCCACCCTGCCCTGGCCCCTTTGCTACCATTACATGTCACTTCTTTCTCTTCCTTTTATTTTGATAAATGAATGCATCCTGCCACAGCTTTATACTTTCTGTGCAGCAGAACATTCTCTCTTCTTTTACAGAAAGCATTCGGAAAAAAGCAAACGCAGACTCTGCCTCTCCCCGGAAGTGCGTAGCGATGTAACACTGGGAGGGCACCGCTGGCTCCTTCAACTGATGCATCCTCGGCTCCTCTTAAGAGCTGCAGGAGAAACAGTTGCTCTGCTATGGATTGGAAGGCAGCTGCAAGCTAAGGGCTTCTTGTCGTAACAAGCTGGCGCCGCTGCTGCTCCCTTCCTGGTCTGAAAGGACAGGGGTATCGGCAAACACCAACCCTCTCAAGCGCCTCTTCACGCAGAAGGGGGGTTTTGTCAGCTACTGCCTGTGGCCTGGGTACTGTAGTAAGAGTGAAGTGAGCGAGACTCACCTGTTGTACTGTGAGGATCAGGAAATACTACGCTATTCTACTGTAACTTGTTTACATCACTTTTTTTGTATATAAATTTTTAATTGTCAATTTTTTAAGTTATTGAGGGGAAAGCCTTTGTTTTCAGGAGTGTTCTTTACTTACCTTGTGCGGGGGTGTCTACCACCGCTGTCTTAGGTGTGTTCACAACTTCCCTACTAGGGTGGGAATTTAGGAAAAGTCAAGGCTACCACTTGGTCTTTAATGTTTCGACTCTTCACCAAAGGTTTCAGAGAAGAATACTATCATAATACTGTTTATAAATGTACATTAACATATGTGTACTGTAACTTCTTTAATCCCAAGGTTACAGCTTGAAAAGTAGAAGATAAGAATGGCCATTGGTTATCTGCACAGCCTGACATGGACAGACAGTTTTCTTAAATATCCACTTGTCATGTAATACTTCATATTTATTTTTTACAGTGTATCAAGTAGAAAACATCTGTATTTGAATAAATCCAGACTTTACCTTTAAATTTGCATGTCTTATTGTTAAAAAAAAAAAAACCCTACATAATTCTTTCTTAGAGCTAAACCAGTGCAACCTTATAATTAAAGTTTGAGGTGAATTCAAGCAGAAGGTGCTGGTTTTCTTAATTTCTAGAGGCATCTGTGGAGGCAAACCAGGACTGCAGTAAGCTGCGCCGCTGTTCTCTTGTAGTCAAAACGAGAGACACTTGCTGAAGTTGAAGTTTTATTGAAAACCATTTTTAAACAGCAAGAAAGTTAAAAATTCGAACGCTTTCTTTCAAATAGAAATTAACTTACAATGCAACATATGAAGCAAATAAGTGATGGCAACATTGGCACTTAAACATCTTTTAAACCAAATATTCAACAAAAATATATGTCAGCTTATAAGTACACAATCCACATGTGGCAATATATACAGCTGAGTGAAAAATATAAAAAGAAATACCGTTCTGCTTAAGAATATGATAGTGGAGACTGGTAGCAAAAATGTCTTTGTATTTAAAACTGTAGTCTTCAAAGCTGCTTCCTTAATTCAAAGACTAAAAATTAAACAGATCTATCCCATGACACTGGTGGAGGTGACTGTCCACGGGTAGTTCACTGACTATTGATCCTCTTGGAATCCCACAGTGATAATCGGCTAACGCAAGGAAAAAGGCAGAGTGGGAACAGTTGATGGTAGACAGGAAGACCACCAAACCGATTCCTCATTTCACAGGTGCTCCAAAACCTACTGCTCTTCCTGCTCGTTGCTGGTATGAAGGCTGATCTTTTGGACTTCCAGCTCTTCTGCACTGACCATGGAGGGATCGATGGCTGCGTACCGCGTGCCATGGAACTGCAGCAAATGGATCTGTCAGACATGGAAAACAACACTGAAACAGGTGTGGAAGCACAAGGTTTTGGTAAGAGGGAAACACTCCTTCCCAGTAATTTGTGTGAGGATGAAATCATGGCTCTGGAGGACAAGAGTTCAGAGCGAGGACAGAGCAAACGGGCAACAGCCAAGACCCCAAAGCCAACCCTCCGTGACCGTGGCTGCTCCCAGCCCTGCCCTTCTGGATCAATGAATTGGGAGCCAGATCGAACAGAGATCAAGCAGGTTAAGAAATGAGAGCAAACACACAAAAGGAGTTTCCTACTGCTCTTCTGGCTCTAGGCATTAGTAGATTGGGTTTGAATGCGGAGGCTCACTTGAATGTATAGGTTGACCTCAGCACTCCTGCAGAGATACGGGAAGTTGCCTCCTGTTTTGAGATGAGCTCTTCTGGCATTAGGATAAAGCTTATACATTTCTTCTTTTGCTTCTGTCGAAAGCGCGCTTTGGTCAAACACCTACATAACAAGTCACAGCAGTTAGTTCTCAATCTCAGATTTTGCTTATTAAATCAGACTGGATATATGCTGCTCCTAGAAGCAATTCTCAGCTTCTCTGTGGAACAGTGATCATGAAATGGAAAACAAGCAAACAGCTTAGGCATCGACAACTAGAAAGCTAACACTGTGATACGTAAACATATGGCTGTGCTACTGCAGAGAATATCCACTTCATAAGTTAACACAGAGTCACAGTGTTGTCCAGTCAGGAGAAGGCTTATCTAAATAGGAAGTTATATGCTGCAAATTCTTATCAAGTTGCTAGCAGAATATCCAGGCCCCACCTGCCAAGGGGAGGAAACACTGTTTAAAAAGGAAAAAAAAAAAAAAAAAAAGGATTAACTTACATCCATAATGGTTACAGGGATGTCTCGAATTTTGTGAGGTTCTACATAGGAGTTCTGGCAGTTGAGAGTAAGTCTTGAAGCGAGCTCACTCTGGCCCAGGCTCTCCAGCTTTCAGTAGAGAGAAACAGCAATTAACATATTTCACTGCAGGAAGTCAAAGCAGTATTAACAATACAGCCAAAGAGTAGTTTTAAAGGGAAACGTGACTGCACTTCAGATGAAGATTACGGTTCCAACTTAGTATTATTCTACACGAGACAAATGCTTAAAACGTGTTCCATTAGTCACTCCTGCCTCCAGAGCATGGCCTACAGACATAACGCACTTTCTCCTCTTTTGCCTCAGTTTCTTAACTTTCTCCCTTCTAATTTACATAAACCAACACAACTGTGAGGTAGACGGTCACAGCGTCAGTTAAGTTGCTGTGGCTCTGACAGCCAACACCTGCTAAGGAACCATTCCTTACTCCTCCCTTCTGGGGAAGTAAATGAAGAAAGCAGCAGAAATAGCTACAACCTCCTGCTAAGTAAACCTTTGACAGAGATGACATCACAGCCGTTAAAGAACACAGCTACCTACCCTGTCCACCATGAAATCAATCCCATCAGCCATTTCAGGATCTAGAGGACCAGACGCAAAATTCCCAAGGACAATTTTTTTCAGCATAAAAGCAGGCATCAGCCAAAAGCTAAAACAGAAACAAGATGTAACAATCCGCAAGCACCCAGCACTCCAACGTGAAGATGCTTTGTTGTCAGCGCTCCCCTTTCCTTGCACAGACTTTGTGCTTTAACTTCAAATGAAATCCTGAAGAAGCTTCAAGAGCACAGAGATAGAAAACCTTGCAGCTAGGTGCTTGAAATGCTCTGGGAAGCTGTTAGTCTTACATTGCAAAAGTGTATTTTAAACATGGTGAATAACACTTTTCTTATTCTAAATGGTTTTGCTAGAAAGCAGGCAGAGTTCTTAAATCTGACCACACATCCACAGAGGATCATAGGTCAACTCATCCGTCAAATTCCAGGCTCCCAATTGTGAAACTTTCCATTTTCCTCATGGCGTGGCTTTAAAAGTCACAAGTATTCCATCCTGCACCTCCCTCACCCAGGCTGGAAACAGGTTAGACACACGTCCAACCAGATCAGCGTGACATCTCATTGCAAAAAAAAAAAAAAAAAAATCAATGCCACAAATCTGATCACTTGTCTCAGTCTTCCTTACCTATTTGCTGTCCAGGTCTGATTGAAGATAGAAGTGTCACTAAAGGAATTACATAGGATCAGAGATTGAACTCTAGGAGATTTGTGTGTGTATTCAGCAAATTTTTGAGCCAGAAAGCCTCCCAGAGAAGCTCCAAAAAGGTGAACCTAATTCAAATTAAAAAACCCCACAAACAAACAGATCATGTTACACTTGTGAAATAAGTGACCTCTACACACAACATTTCATTACGAAAGTCATTCAAGTTTTAACCTGTCCTCATAACTCATTTTTTAAAAGAATCACACTCTTCTATTAAACATGATAAATACTGAAAACAGAAAGTGTTTCCAGGTCACTGTTCAAATTTCTGTTTGCTTATCAAGCTTAAGAAAAAAAAAGAAATCAAACATTTCACTTTGTCTTCAATAGCTATCACAATCCAAGGCACTTTATTGCGGTATTCCATACTGTATGAGTTAGGAAGGATAACTTCCACAGGATCGCATGAAAAACTAGTTAACCAATATAATTTAATAGGCCTAGAACAGCAGTTGAATTTAGGCCGAGTAGGACAATTTTCAAGGGTATTCAAAAATAAACTTGTTTCAAAAGTAAAATTGCAACACAGCCTTTTTATTTATAGGCTACATTTTTGTGTCATATTTTATACACTTGCTGTTAAATGAGACTCTTTCAAATACTATGGTTTTATTACAACTATATATCCATTTCCCCATCTCAGAGCACTCACTTTATCCAGCTGAAGGTGGTCTAACAGTTTTCTGAATCCATCACAGAATTCAAGGTGGTCCCAGTACACCGGATACTGCAACTAAAATAATACGAAGTTAGAAAAAGCCGGTCTCCGATCAGTACCTGTCAGTTGTCTGCTCGAAAGTCATACCAACCCTCACATCAAAGGTTTCACGGCAGCAACCTGCCTCTCCTGTATCATGAAGCTCAAGCTCCTCAGGAAGGTCCCTACAGCCCGAGGGTGCAAACACCTCCCCCTCGCTTGCACAAAAATACACAACTGAAAGTATCGCAGAGCAAGTTTGCTGGGGAAAATGCAGCATTGCTTCATTCGGTAATCAGGAGGAGGAGAGGCTGGAATGATTTTTCAGTGATTTTTGTAGCTTGTAAAGTTGGCAGGTGCAGAAATCATTAACTGCTGCAAGAGATACGGCAGTACTCCTAAAGCCATGCTGTTTAGCAGAAACACTGTTGTACAAATCAATCGTTTCAGTTCAGCCCAGGAGCTGAAAAGCCACAAAACAGCATCCTGTTGGGATTTTAAGGAGTGACAGCATTTGCAGCCAGGCAGGCTGAGAATCAGGTTATGCACTGTCCCTAAGGAAAACATGGAAACCCTGAACTAACCCATACGTTTGCCTCATGGCTAACAAAGATCCAGCTGGAGGCAAAACTAGGTGTCCAGCGCACACAAGGGAAACAACAGATTGGGAAGTTAATAACGTGTAAGCACAAGGTTTTGGGTAAATGCTGCCGTGTACACACAGCAGATTTCAGCCTGGATCTGCATGCTACATACCCTGGAGTGCAATTTAGCATCAGCTTTTTGGTGGATTCCCTTAGTCAAAACTAAGAAGTTCATCTTCATCATCCAACCTCTGATTACAGCCACAAGTACAAGTATGCTAACTTTGACGCAGGACTGAGAATACTCACAGCGATAACTCTGTAGCCCCATCCAGTTAACGCCAAAATTTGCTGGAAAAACACATCTGCAGTTCCACTTACAGGAGGGAGAAATATGAGTGGGCACCGAATGTTCCTAGGTCCCGCATCATACAGCGACCAGACTTTACTGTCGTCATCGTCTACTATTATCTGGAAAAAGAGAGAAGAAACACACAAGACAAATGAGTTCTTCAGCCAGCTTCCAGGATTGCTTCTACAAAATTTCTGTCATCTACTAAACGTCATCTAGACCCCTTTGAAGAAGACCATCCTTTACTCTTCTTCACAATAGCTTTCTTCTCTAACGCTGCTTACGAACTGGAACTACAACATTCGTATGGATACAGCTGGAGCAGAACTGCGGCTGTGTGCTGTCAGACCAAATGCTTTGTGTGTCCTGACATAAGCTGGATAATGAACTGAGCCTTGGGGAAGCAGCCCCCGTGTCATGGCCCAGGAGGTCAGTCCAAGGGTCCAAGGTACCGAGAGCAACAGCTGTAGGCTGCAAGAGTCGGCATTGCCCTCGAGGGCAGCTTTTTAAACAACCACCAACATTTGCATTCACCAGGCAAAAGATGTTACAGGTCTGGATACACGCAAGCCTACTGAATTAAGCAGCTAACACCACAAATTATTGATCTGAAACAGTTACAGCTGGCTGCCAGAAACGGAGACACACACAACTCCCAGAGCAGCAGTGCAAAGCTGACCTGGAAAGAAAAATGCTTTCATCATCTGGCAGTATCTCAGGAGCATCTGGAGCATCTAGGACACATGGCTGGCTGAAGCGGATCATTCACACGCGAGCTGCTCCCCTTAACGAGCAGTTCCTCGCACAGTGCCCATCTCAGTGCAGAAGCTAGAAGTCCTAGCACAGTCAGTATCTTTAGAAGTAAAAGTCTTAGATAAAGGTCTTCTTTTCTAGCAGTGCTGGAGTCTGACTTGTTTTTACAGGGCCTGTTCAACCAGCAGACTCTTTCATATATTTAGGATGCTCTTTCAACACTCTGCAGCCCAGCAAAAGTGTGCAGCTCATACCAGATCAACAAGCACAAACCTCTGGGGAAAGCCTGTGTCACACAGTGGGAATTCATCTCCTCTGTATCAAGATTTTATAGATTTTTGAACAGCAATATACAAGCACAATTCACTTTTCCATCACAGCAGTTAAGCTTCTCAGGCGATCAGAGGAGAACAACGTACCACAAATCAGATTTGCTTGACTAACAAATCTGCTTGTAAAAAAAGCCAGTATTTCAGGCTCTGGGAGCATGTGAGAAATCACATGACACTGTTGTTTTGTAAAGTCTCTATTAAAAAAAAAAAAAGATTGCATGCCAGAGCTTCCAGACCACTGAAACCATTTAAAAATAAACCTTGTACAAAAGCCCTCTCAACCTCCCCCCAAAACAACTGTTTGCACACAACTCCAGAGCTCCAGGCCTCGCTGCTCTCAGCCGTTATTCCATCAGTAATGTCCGATCTGTTCAGGGTGGCTGCCGGTGGCTACTACAAGGTTTACCTTTAGGGGTATTTCCAAAGGCAAACTATACTCCTTGAAATCACAAAACCAAAGTTAGTTCATGTCAAGAGAGCTGAGGCTCAGAGATAACATTTCTTTCCTCGAGCCCAGACAATGAATCAATGGGTTTAGACAATTGTTCTGTTTGATTTCTAGCCACATATGGGATAGTTTAACTCCAGCTCTCAAACAAGGCTAAGCGCTGCGTAGGCAGACAGCAGCGTGGTTAACTGCTGATTTCGTAGCCACCAGCCTTTTTCTTGTTCTGACTGATCAATCAAGATGGCCTACAGTTTACATAAAAGGTAAAGTCTGCACTGTATTGAAACAAGGGACAGAATTGCCTCCTTGAGTTCAGCAGAGCCAGGGTGTCCCTTACTGAAGACTTCTAGGAAGGACTTACCTAAGACAGCAAGCAGTGTATGCAAACGGAGGCTCACAGGCAAAGCTAAAGATTCAGTCTAAAAATGTTATTTTCCGAGCTGTGCCTCCTGCATCTGACAAAGGCAGGAAGGGTGATGGACCTGTGCATTTCCTGCTCCTGTCAGGAGGAATATCTCAGCCCGTTTTCAAACAAACTGCTCTGGCTCTGCTTCCTTAGGTTGATCTGACATCAGTGACGCGCGCTTACCAGCAGTAATGATCATTGGTCATTCCTTCCTCTGTACTGCACATGCTTTGCTTATACTTCTGGGGAGATAATGCAATCAAATGTATTCCTAAAGACTGCTTCAGACGTAATTACACCTTCAAATTGTGCTTTTTTTCTTTTTTTTCTTCTCACTCCAGCAACCAGGACTAGTTTATTTCTACCTTCTTCATACCCCACTTTATTCACTGTGGCATCATTTTACTTTTGAGTAGACTGAATCACTCAAGAGGGTAAGGTATTCCCTAGTCTTAAGGTCACCAGGTCAACAGCAGCTTCAGTTTACACATGTCCCCATTTATGAAATCCTGAGTAGTCGGCAGCAGCTGAAGGCAGTAGTGCCTGGCAGCGAGCTGCAGCGTCACACAGTCCCCACGGCAGCAGGAAAGCGTTCTGTTGTAACCACAACCTCCAGCTCCTCTCATTTCCCATACTGCATCCCATAAAGCAGTGCCTCAGAGCGCTCACATGTCTTTCTGCTGAAATACCACCTCCTGGCTTTGTTGACTCGGCGAGGCATTGCCTGAAGGCAACAGCACAGCCCACATAGACCTGGGAGATCTGGTACTGGCCAGAAACGGAAAGAAACTGGACAGCCAGAGCCTAGACAGAGCATGCATAGTCAACAGCAATGGAACTTTCTTATTTACAAAAGACACAAACTGGCAAAAATGAAGAAGAAACTCTGAATAGAAAATCCTCCAGCCCTATCGTAAAGGTAATTTCTTAGAGAAAGCTACACACCACTCAGTGGAAATAACATTAGGCACATTTAAACATTGTTCCTCAGATTTGGGGGACACAGTCCTTTTTGAGTGGCCCAACTGCAACCAACCTGTGGTTGAAAGAGGTAATGCTGCTCTTTCCTCTGCTGCCAACACCATCCCCATGCTCCTGCAGCCCGTACAGCCATTCAGATGAGGGAACTGAACCAGCCGGATGTCAGCTTAGCCCAAAAACAAACTATAAAACACCCCCAAGCTAGACAGGTCCCTGAATCTGCTCAGCTTGTAGGGTTACATGAGCAACCGCACTTGCAGGAGGGGCAGGCTGGGGTGTAAAGGCAAGACTCTCCTTCAGTCTGGCAGAAGTGTGGCCGCTGCTGCAGGTTAG
>NW_009598876.1:21655-25540 GCF_000690535.1 Cariama cristata
TCAGCAAGCCTTATCCGCACAGGTACACATGAGAGCCAGCCCGGGTCAGGAGCTACGTACTGGTACCGCACTTCATGCCCTCTGCCGCTCGGCACGTAGAGAGAAGTTGGAGCACTGCACACCTCAAACACTCCCCTGTGGTTCAGTGAAAGGAAGTGGAGAAATCCAAGCTAGAGGAGAAAGCAGCTGGACAGTGTGATTAAGCAGATGACATCTAAAGGACACGCAGCGGAAGAAACCATTTGTTTTTTTCCACCGTGTTTAAGGCATCTTTCCACTCTCGGGAACTCTGCGTGCAGGCCGACTGCTGCGAAGTTGCCTTCAGACACTCTGCTTCGGCCTGAGGACGATGAGTAGGAACCACGGAGGCGGCTCTGGCAGCATGGCCGCGTAGCAGCCGGGTCAGCTGCCCTGCCTTGGTGGGGTGCAGTGCAAGCAGGCAGCTCCACGAGAGGCCACGGACGTGGTGCCCAGCACACACCGTTTCCTCAGGGTCTCCTCCTCAGGCAGCGCTGGCACCAGGACTCTAGGCAGGGCTACCGTGGCTCACAACCGCAAGCCTCTGCTCCTCACCATCACATGTGGTAAGAGACCTCCGAGAAGCATGTGAAAATTGGTTTTATGCACTCGTATGACACGCAGGACAACAGTTCAGGAGATAAGCCAGGTCACTAGCACAGCCACAACTGTTCTGCAGTAACCAAACAGCTTAGTCTGCCCCACTACAAAGCAAGAGGAGACATTTCACCCACAAGTCGGCTACAGCTGTACGTACCTTTTTAAGGGGAACTGTGCTTCTGAACCAGTTATAGTCAGGAGAGACTTTAATCTCTCCCATGATGTTTAGAAAAAACTCAGTTTAGGTCAGCCTGAAAAAAAAAGACGGATGAAGTTAGATAGCAATCCAATAGCTTTACCGTAGGCAGCACTCAAAAGCTGTGCCATGTACATAAAGCATTTGCAGGGTAGGTTTGCTCTTATCAGTTGATTATACTACCTCTGACTCACGCCAAGTTTACTTATCCTCAGTTTTCATCACAAACCATTTCATTATTCTCCCAAGAGGCAGTCACCTGACTGCCTTACTGTACCAGCCTAATTATGAATTATGATGCTTTTGTAACAGCATTCCCATGTAACAGTTGTAGCAAAAGAGAATTGCGTTGCAGGCTGTAAGTGGCTTAAAAAGCTAAAGCATGTTTTTGATTTGTTTTTAATTTAAAGCACTCCAAATTTATATCTAATAAATATTCATACAATTCACTCAGCAGTCCAGACAATAGATTTACATTATTTCATTAACTTACTGTCTAAGTATACAGACCATATTCTTGCATCTCATCAGTATAACTGACCCAAAGGAGTCCCAAAGCACATTGGGAACGTCAACTGATCTGAGGCTTAATTTACAGAAAAGCCTTGAAGTTTTAATTCTATCCACACAGAAGCTGACTCTTGTCAGGAGTTACCAACAAAGATATCTTTGAAGCACACAAATTAATACAGAACAAATTGATTCAGAGTTGGGCCCACAAAAATGCCACTAATTCACTCTGAAGTCAGAATGTCCTAGCGTATATAATGAAAGCATCTTATAAGACTCCATTAATTTGTAATAAACACTTAGGTAACTTCTAGATTTAACTTTTTTAAAAGCAGTGAGAGACTATTAGCTTCCATTCATACAACACATTGTATCAAACAGTTTTGAAGCTTGCAGACTCAATACCTTTACCCTGAAAGCCAACTGCCTCAGGAGATTATTTTCATGCATTCACAGTGCTATGCACAATAAAACAAAGCAACTTTTGCTCTCGTTACTTAACAGTTGCCAAAGACAAATCAACAGGTTTTGTTTCTTCATTCTTCATAAAATAAAACCTCAGTATGTTCTGTGAGTCATTCCAATTAATTTCTCCCTGCAGAAAAGCTGCTGGTGTGTAGGTTTAACTAGCTTATTAGGTTACAGCTGGATTAACAGTATTTCCAATTTCCTCATCTTTCAGTCTTCATTTGCCATTTTCCAAGTACAGAAAACAGGAATTTTAAAAGGGAAAGTACTTTCTAAATTGCAAGACATCACACATCTTCCACAGAGCATGTGATACACTTCTCACTTCTAACAAGGGTTTCAGATGTAGGAAATTCAGCTGCGTGGCCATTGTTTCAATTTTGTGTAGCTTCCTTTCGGTGCTTACATCAACTATTCTGCTCTTTGTCATAGCCTGGTAGCACATAACATTACAGTGTGGGTAAAAAAATATCTGTTCCACCAGCCTGCAAGGCAAAGGGGGACAGGTGGTCATTAGAGAAAAGAAAGCAGTTCAGAATACTGATTCCTTTCCATGACCACACATCAACTAGTTTTCAAAAAGCTATTCAGCAAATCAAAGTGTGACAAAATTCTGGGAGAAATAAATTACAGAAAATGCCTTAAACCACCACATTCTCTTTGAGTATTATATTACAGCAGGACCAAGAAACACAGGTCACGGTAAGGCCTCACTACACTAAGCACTGTGTGAACAGATGCGCAGGACAGGAAGATTTTCTGCTAATAATTCTGGTTGCCATAAAGGGTCAGCAATCTCTTCCTGCTGTGATTACCTCCCTTCTTCTGCCACCTCAGTCTTTCAGCACCGTTAAGCTAATTTGTGGGCTGGCACATCACTTGGGAGCACAAAGCTGTCTATCATTAGACTAGGAAAGGAACAGGCATGGATGCAGATGAACTTCATCCTGTCAGCGTACCTCAGCTTGCAGCAGAGCAGGCTAAGAGTCCATCTGAAGCCTAAATCTCGAGTTTCCCAGTTCACCTGCTACCACTTGTGGAAGCAAATCACTGGTCACCAGGATCTGGGCTGATTTCTGCCAGCTCCTTTCTTGTAAAGGTGCATCTGCGACCTCCACTCCTAAGGACTGCTCCTCTTTTAAAGCAAGAGTAAACAGTTTTTCTTTGATTATGGACATTTTTGCTGAAGTCAATGTCCTATTACTGAAGTATTTTTTCCCTTGGCAGAGAAAAGCAGCATTACCTTTGCACACACAAATATTTGTGTCAACAATGACTATGTGCTCTTCCAGCCACAGAAAAGCTGAACCGTGAACCTGAAACAGGGAACCAGCCACCAAAGGTAACTCAAATCACAAACGAGGAACCTTACGCTGTTCGTGACCAGCTTCTAAAGACCCAAGTTTCATTTTTAGTAAAACCAAGCAACCTGAAGAACTCAAACCTCTTAAAAACAATTCCTCTAAAGGAAGAATCAGCTATGGATGTGTTTAGAGCACTCAATAATATTCTCGTTGTGAGTTATTCCCACTACACAAGTAACACTTGCCATTCATTACCGATTTAGAAGGACTTTGATCCTGCCACTAGAGAGGAAACCCCTGTCAGAGTGGATCAGATGATCCTCTCCCCCATGCCCTGTCTGCGTGAGCCAGGGCTGCCGCGCAGCCGCTCTCCCACTGCGCTGGCCGCGCAGCACCCACTCCCACGGGCCAAGAGACCTGAATCAGCAACATCAGCACCAAAAGCCGACAGTGACTGCAGGCAAACACCAGGAGATGCAGGGAAGATGCCAGGACTACCTGTGCTTTATGAAGGCCAAACGCAGGCAATGGAGAAGAGTCACAGACAACTGGGTCACAGCAGCAGGCGCCTTCCCCTCTTCCCCAGTGTTCTTCCCACCGCCCCCAACCCCTGCTCTATGCCCCCTCCTCAACCACAGCTGGGTCCCCCAGCTTTGCAGGGAGAAGGAAGCAAAATCCCTCTCAGCACCCCCATCCCAGGCCTTCCCCTCCGCAGCACAGGCTGAGGCAGTTTCTTCCCCTGAGAGCCCCTCCCAGGAAGATGAACCCCCAGGGCAGGGCACGGCTTTA
>NW_009598877.1:0-10536 GCF_000690535.1 Cariama cristata
TTCTATGATTCTATGATTCTATGTTTGGGCAGCATGGTGTCCTACATGGCAATAAGGTTGCACAAACCTACCAAATAGCTTCTGAATCCCAGCTACTAAGCGCAGGTCAAGCATACAGTGAGGACAGAATAAAGAAGCATCTATTTGCGTTTGTCCTTCACTATTTCAGACAAAGTTTCAAGAAGTCCATTTACAAACATTTCCTAGCCCATGGATGCACCTAAAACTTTCACTTTGTTGGCGATGAATCACAAGTACCTACCTTATCCTTCAGATCTCTTCTGATATCAGGCATGTAACATCTTCCCAGAGGGCTCCATCAACAAGATGCTCCCACACAATACTTAGGTCCCCCAGGAAATACCAAACTCTCTGAGAAGCTCCCTAAGTCATATTCCTCAGAAAATACAAAGCATACTCAGGACCTTGCTGGTTTGGACATTCCTGCAGTATACTAGTGACCCCTGACTTTTGGTGCTCCTGTGTGTTTGTTGGGCCTTGCAGATGCTCTGCTAATGAGGTTACAAACAAGATCAGTATGAACTTGTGCTCAGCCTATCCTATTTAAACTGGATTCTTAGGCAACCAGGAGTGCAAGAGATGAAACGGCAGGCAGAGATTAAAGAATAGACAGGCTGTCTGATTTGATTTTCCTTTGTTGTTCTTAATGCAGATATTATTGTAATCATGAGATCATCCTTGAAGCACTGATCAAATGTGCAACAGCCCATTCAGCAAAATTGAACGCAACATCCTTGGGTCTGAGAGAAGGCTGCTCCCCGCCTCAGCAGCCTCCTTCTTTATCTTTCCTAATGACACTGAGAACTTTTACAATACTTAGTTTATATGCCTCTTCAATCTGGCATGAAGCAGACCATGCTATTTTCATGCTCCATAGGCTACCTCATGTTGATGGTGTTGTATTCAATCTGTGAATTTAACAAAATTATTGAGGCACTCGATGTTAGAAATTTCGTGCTGATCTGCATAATGTTCAACAACCATCACCGTTTTTCACTTCTAACCTGTGGTAATGTTGTCTAGCAGTTGCACATTAAGCTTGGGGAGGCGAGGGGAAGATGTATAAACACTGGATAAAGAGCTCTGAGGTTGTAATTGATGCTTTCAAGACAGGAGATATGCATTTCTGTGTTTGTGAGAATATTTCTTTCATCCATTCAGTTTAAAACACAAGGAGGGAGAAAGAGGGATGTAAGCTTTAAAAATCTGCAGAATTTTATTTGAATTCTAAGAAGAATACAGAAACAAAATACAAGGATTAAGGGAAAAATATAAATGAGAATGAATATATAAAACCAGCTTTGAGGCTGCGAGGCACTACCAGAATTATCAGGTATGCTTGCAAAGGAAGTATTAGCATATGCATTGCAAAGCAGTGGAAGCGTAATTGTGATGGCAGTTATGAACCCATAAGAAATATACAGAGAAAGATAGGACTTTAGGGGGAAATTCAATTTTAGCACAGAACAGCCTGGTTCCATCTCTAATACTGAATATGTTTTTTAGCTACTGCATTTGGATTATGTCTTTCCTGATTCTTCAGTCTGCCTCCAGCCTCTGCAAAAATTATGATGGCTATGGGGCTGATATAGCTTGCACTAGCTGGCAATGGGCCACTGAAAAGCCTGTCAGAGTAAGCACAGACAGGGCACATTGTATCCTGACTGCTCCTGCCCTGTCTCTGACGTGCTTCTGAGATGCCTTCAAGGCAGGCAGGCAGGGAAAAGGGTTGCTGGGAAAGCGATGTGATGTGCTGCTGCCACTGTGCTTCACGTAGAGGGAGACTACCTAAGAAAGAATCTGTACATTCTTGCTTACACCTGTTAAAGGCAGTAGGACTGGAGTGCTGAAGGGATTTGGTCACTGGCATTGCAAAACCTGAAGGCAAATGTGAGCACATTTCATGCAGAAAGGCAGGCACTTCTGTGAGAACAGTCAGAAAGCTAAACCCAGGACATACTGATGAAGAAGAAAGGCAAGGACACATTAAAAAAGGACTGGTATTCACTGTACTCTCCTGAGATACCCAATTTTAGCCCCATGAGGCTGAAGAATGTGTTTTATTTCCCTACCTAAGCTATTTTAGCACTAGGCTCCTGTGCAAAATGTGTCTACAAGAGGACCCTTGTCCTGCTTGGACATAATCTTAGGCATATACCAAGAGCGGAGGCCCCAGGCTGAAAGGCAGAATATAGTGCCAGCTAACAGCCCTGGGGAGGAGGTAGGTGGCAAGATGCTCATCTCTTTGACAGTAGAAAACAGAAGAGGAAAACTCGAGATGCCTCTTACAGCTAAACCACCCAAACAGCTCAGCAATGTGTTTTGTGGGTCATTTGGTCAGCTAGACACTATCAGTAAGTGGTGAGACTTCAAAGCCTCTCTTTGTGTATTCAGGCTAGACATTACCTTAGGATATGGGTTGAGAAAAATTGGCAACAAGGTGAAAGGATGAAATGGGATACTGTAATCTCCCTCTCTACCACCTTCCTTTATCTCCTTGTATTTCTTCTTTATTTGCATTTTTACCTGGTAGTTGCTCTTATTCCCTCCTGGTCCTCCCCCTCTCCCTAGCTGCACTTTTCCTTACCCCAGCTGCTCTGCTGCGTATGCACAACTTGGCTGGAAGCAAAACTAATAAGATTTTCAATCTACAAAGCACAGATGGCACTTTCCGTGCTTCAGAGATTGTCAATCTTGTTCGTCTCACTTCCTGGTCATTAGCAGAGGGAAGGGAGGAATGGGAGGTGCAGCAAATCTCCTGCTAGTCTAGGAGAGGAAAATACCCCCTATCAGCATTGCTGAGGAGTGAAGGTAGGTGAGGAACAAGGAGAAGAATAGAGAAGCAAGACTCAGTGCACAGTTCATGAGTCTGGTCCAGTAACGAAGTAGAAAAGAAAATACAAAGCAGTACAAAAAGGAAATTGGATAAAAAGAGGATAAAGTGTATTTTAAGGAAATAAATAGGGTAAATACTGAGGATATGAAGAATGTTTGCAGAAGCAAGAGCCGTGCGTTGGGAGATGGAAGAGATGCAGAACCTTATGGCAAGAACAAGAACTGTACAGTAATGTCAGCTAGTTGAGTGGGTAGGTAGGTGACATTCATGGGGCTGGAGTCCTGGGGCTGGAGCTGTGAATGGGAAGGCAGAAAGCTGGTGTGAGAGGAATGAAGACATGGCCAAAAAGAACTAATTCAATATTGAAAATGACCTGTATTATTGATCAGGAAGGAAACTTACTGTGCCATTTCCTCTAGCCCAGTTTTTTTAAAAAAATGTCATTCTTTGCCTCTGTAAAGTGACTGTCAGATTTGTCCTGATAACTTTGGGCCTCCTAACTAATTGCAAACAACTTTTAAAAATGAGCAAAGACCTCAAATAATATTTTTCTAGAGATTTGAAAAAAAAAAAAATGGACAGAAATAGGAGTAACCTTATGTGCTGGGCTAAAGTGAACTGCAGCATAGAGTTTCAGTGTAGATGAGACTGAGAGCTACCACTATCTCTTCTTCCAGTCAGCAGAGCTGGCCTGTTAAGAAGATGTGCAGGGCCCACACTGGGGAATGAAATGCCTGCAGTCCCACTGGCAGTACTAAGAAACATTGCTGAACCAGGCATTGAACTCTTCTCTAACTCTCCTCATGCAACTCTCCTCTTCTCTGCTCATCAGGCAAAAAGTCCAGAAAACCATCATAACAACACAACCAAGGCATCTCTTTCTTCATTTCTTGTACCTTGTGATTTGTGTTTGCTTATTTGCATAAAATATAAAAAAAACCTCTTGTGAAACAGGAAAAGGTAAGTAGTTAGATGTTATCATTTTAAAGACATGTCTATAGGAAATTAAGCTGCAGTGGGTTGACCTTGGCTAGCTGCCAGGTGCCTACTAAACCACTCTCTCACTCCCCCTCCTCAGCAGGACAGGGGGAGAAAACAAAGATAAAAAACTTGTGGGCTGAGACAAAGGCAGTTTAATGAAATAAAGCAAAGGCCACATATGGAAACAAAGTAAAAAAACCCCAGAAGATGTATTCTCTACATCCCATCAGCAGGCAATGGCCAGCAACTTCCTGGGAAGCAGGACCTCAGTACATGTAGGGGTTGCTTTGGAAGACGAACACCTTGATGACGAATGCCCCATCTCCATCCTTTCTCTTAGTTTTTATTGCTGAGCATGACATCATACAGTATGAAATACCTCTTTGGTCAGATTGGTCACCTGTCCCAGCTATGGCCCCTCCCAAACCCTTGCCCACCCTCGACCTACTGGCCTTTGACGTGGTGGTTGGAGAGAGATCCTTGATGCAGTGCAGGCACTGCTCCGCAGCAGCCAACACATTAGTGTGTTACCAACACCTTTCTAGCTACAAATACAAAACACAACACTGTATGGGTTGCTATGAGGAAAGATAGCTTCACTCCAGCCAGATCCAATATGCAGGCCAAACTCAATAATGATCATAAAGCCCTAGAAATGTTAGTTGGAAGGGACCTCTAGAGTCACCTCTTCCAGTCACCCACACAAAGCAAGACTAGATGAGGTGAGTGGTGGCTTTGTCTAACTAAGTCTTTAAACATTCCAAAGTGGGAGGTTCCACAACCCCTCTGGACAGCCCAGTCCGGAGCTGTGCTATTTTCCTAGTGAAATTTTTTTCCCTGGTGTCTGATCTGAACCTCCTAAGCTACAGCTTGTGGTCATTGACCTTTGTTATACCATCTGTCATCATTAAGAAGAGTTTGGCATGTACTCTTATTTCAAAATGTCTTAATGAATGAATACACTGATTCTGAGTCCACAATGCTCAACTCTTCCTGCATTAGTGCTCTATAGCTACTGATAGAGGATGGCTTCATAATGAGTTGGAGATGGAGCCCTATGTATTTTCATCTCCTTCTTATTTAGGATGAGAGACTTACCTAACTTTAGCCTTCTCCAAGCTAGCTATCAGACCTAAGATTTAGTCTTCCTTTCTAATTGCTGAAGAGAAAAGCCCTCCCACAATCTTACTTTGCACCTAAAATTTAGATGGTGTGTCACTTATTGTTAGTGTTAGCTGCGTACATAGAATGTGTCACTTCAGCTGAATAAAAACAGGTCTTTATTATCAATTCTTTCAAAACTATTTGAAACTAAACTGGAGTTAGAAAGGCAGACATATAAAATGTCTACCTTATTGCTTTAGAAAACCGAACTAAAAGAAAATGCATAGTATCTTTTCTTTCTACTCTGTACTTAATGTCTCATACCACTTGGCTTATTGAGGGTTAAACTCTGAAGGCAACTGGGATACGTTAAAATCTTTCTGCAAACTAAATGCACAATATATGAACACCAATGTCTTGCTCTGTAACTTCCACTGACACTGATGTCCTGTATATAAATAGGAAACATGTTACAGTTTATGTGCATGTCTGTTTTATCTATTCAAATTTATACCACAACATCAAAAAGCATTATATTCCTCCCCGTCTGTGGATGATTCATACTAAACATATAAATTTGAAAGTTTTGAAAGAAATATAAGTTATTTGTTAATTCAGCGTACATTTAAAAAGTACAACTAAATCTTCACTTGTTTCCTTCTGGATTAAATTAACATGTCATCATTTCTATCCTCATTGTAATTCAAGATGTGAACACAGAGAAATATCTTCTTCTCTTTCTCAAAAAAAATCTACTTAAAATAGACATATTTCAGTCCACAGACTCTGTCATTATTATTTTGCTCATTTTTAGTGTTACATATAAATATTGATTTTTACTGTGCTAAAATCTTCAAAGAAGTATTTGATATTTTCCCCAAAATGTCACAGAATAAAAAAGAAATTTCAGAATTGAGATTTGAGAAGAATTATCTGCAAAAATGAACTGTATCTTTATGCAACTGTATTTGTATAACATGAAATAGGTTCAAGAAATCTGAGAACTTTGTTGGTACCAGTAGATTGTAAAACATTCTCAAGAGTAAGAAAAAATTAAATATTTATGTGGTTTCGCAAAGTTTTCTTGAGTTTATGTTAGAGTATCTTAGATGTGAGAGATTCCCTATTTTAGAACAGTTAATAACTCATTGTTCAGATTGAATATTGGGTATAATCCATAGCAGCAATATCAATGTCAATTATTCTATCCCAAATTTCTCAGCTACCTCTGAGTCTCTTCTGTTCTAATAATTAATTAATTACAAAAAGTTGATTAGCTCCCAAAGGGAAGACAGGGATTGTCAGATTCATCTCACCTAATGTTGGATGATTACAAAGTAAAGTATTATATTCGAGCTGTGTTGCAGTCTCCAGTCGGTGAATAAAAATAGGTACTAAGAGGTCATGGCCTTATATATTTGATCTACCATAGAAGGGGAGGGAGATTTTTATTTTATTCTGACACAGAACTACAGCAAATATTGAAAACACAAGAAGGTTTTGTGAAATAGATGATCTTTTTTCCAAGCAAATCCAAACTTTATATCAATTATATTAGCCAAAGAAATAAAGTAAAATATGTTGAAAGGATAACTGGAGCCAAATACATGTAAGAAGATGAAAAGTGTTTGGTTTGAACACAGTTTGTCCATTTACCAGTTTTCCATCACACATTCACCAGCTCCTTTCAGTGGTGTACTCTTTCTTTTGGTTACATGACATCTGACCTGATGCTTGGAGATGAGGTTTTGGCACTTACCTAGTGATCTTCAATGTTCTGTCTGCCAGATCGAACAGTCAAATGAGTTTTGGTTTTGTTTTTTTTTTTCTGTTTTCCCTGTCTGTTTAATGTTGTGCCTTGTTCCTGTTGGCCTAGGCAAGTGACCCAATTGGAGCAACTATAGAAATTATCGTCCTTAGTAATGAAAGTATCCCAGTGCAGACAGATCCAGCAGATGGAAATTGTTGTTGATGTGGCCTGGTATATGTATTCATTCCCTCCCAGTATGTCCTTATTCATTACATTGCTGGAAATCTCTTCCTTTTTATTCTCTGGCTGACAACCAAGTATCAACAAGAGTCTGAAAGGTACCTCTAAGCAAAGGAGAGAGGCTTTCTCTTCCCCTCTTTAAATGTTACATTTTCCTTTTCCAAACTGGATAGCAGTGACGAGTAGATTCTGGGCAGAAGAGAATAATCTAATCGATAAAACTGGCTAGGAATTTTTCAGTTAACTGTTCTCATTTTAAAAACACTGCTTTACTGAAGTGAAACAGACTGCTTGGTTCACAAATATCCTTTCAAATCCCTTTTGGAAAAATACTGTAGAAATGGTCAAACTATGGTCAAACATCCCCACAGATTTTAAAATGAGCAAAACTGCATATGGTTTTGATTTTTTTTTTTAAAGTAAAATAGAACAAAATGTTGATAATAGTCAAAATAAAAGTGAAATATTTAGAAATAAAGAAGGAAATATGCACATATATGCTTACAATGTACACATGTATACATTAGATACACATTTCCAAAAGTAAGTAGAAATAAAATCTTACCTTTTAATTCAAAATTTATTATCTCAAGTATTTTTATAAATCCAAAAAAAACCCAGGAAAAAATAAGTACTGTACAAACCCAAGCCTTAAATCTACTTCTTATTTCTTTTATTTAGCTCATATATATAATTGTTCTAAACACATGATTAAAAAAAATTCACATAGTCTGTTAAGGCCAACGTTTAGTTTGAAATAGTGGAGTCTTCAGGTAACCTGCTTTTGAGGAAGGGAAAAATACTCGTTAAAATTTGTTCTGTATTATTGAACAGACTTGCTCTGCAGTGCAGTTATTTTCTTCAAGGACAGATTGGATTTTAAGCCTCTATGATTATTTATAGAGGTAAATTCTCTGCTGTTTTTTGCCTTGATTGTCATTTACATTGATGCAGAGTCATTGCTACACAGGTGTAAAATACTGTCATTCTAAGCTGGTTAATATTTATCCTACTTTGCACACACGTACATCACTAGACGTAGAGAAAAATTAGGCCAGCAGTTTTACAGATATCGTTAGAGGAACACTAAGGTTATTTTTCATTGTATTTTCATACTGACAGAATACGTTACCTTCTCTAAAAGAGGTAACACGTGTTTTTGTACTGTGTGAAAAAAAATCCCAAGCCCCCAAGACCCCCAGCAACAGAAATCCAAACAGCATCAGGTTACTGTCTTTTAAGTTCTTACAGACACGATTTAAAGACATCACACTACATATCTTTTCATATCCCTCAGTAACATCTCCATTTGTCTGTGTCAGGCATTCCCCCACTTCATGGGTGCAGCGTAGGAGGTAATAAATTAAAATGAAGGAAGAAAACATTGACTTTGATCATAGCCCTTTTCACATTTTTGTTAGTTTCAGTCTTTTAAAGACTCAGCTAAGTTACCTAACGACAGGAATCTATTAGTGTTTGAAATGCCATAGACCATATGAAATACCCACACAAGGCTGTAAGATAAAATAGAAAGCTATACCTTACTGGAAGGGCAGCTGAAGAACAGGGGGGACAGCTTAGGTCATCTCAAATGCACCTATGTACTGATGTTTATGCAGCTCAAAACAATCCTAAGAGTTTCATAAATACACACAAAAAGTAGTAGTATATGTTGTCATTTAAAGGGAAATGTTGCCTTAGAATAATCCTGGCTCACTGAAACCAGATCAAAGAATTCCTTCGCTAGAGATCTGATCTCAGTCCGTCAGGAGAGGTAAAAACATTAACTTAAAGCACCTTTGTGTGTTTTATTTCATAACTGGAGCAGACTTTAAGGACACGCACTATCAGTTAATACAACTCAACTGACAATCAATCTTGGTAACTCCATAAGGTGACCAAACCCTTCTGGTAAAACTCTACTGTCCCATTTTGAAGCATGCAGAACACGAAATACATCAGGATTTCAGTAGCTATGCTGAATAACAGCTCATATAAAGCTGCCATAGATCAGTTTTTCCACTAGGGAATGAAACAGGATTAATGGAAAAGTCTCAGGGCAGGATATGACCAGATCTAAATAATTTTTTTTTTTTTTGTCCTGAAGCTAGTACTGTAGCTTGCAATCAGGAGAGATCCCTCTCCCTGGTATATCCAATGTATTTCTCTAGATTATCAGTCATTTCTAAATAAAGCTGAGGCTGGCTCTGAATCTGGACTACAGACATGGCTGTAGTTCCTCTTCCTCAAGCTTAACACTGCTATTTGGGAGAGAAGTGGTTGGAGAGCAGCCCTGCAGAAAGGGATCTGGGGTTCCTGGTTGACAGCAGGCTCAATACGCGCCAGACATGAGCCCTGGCAGTCAAGAGGGCAAACTGCATCCAGGAGTGCATCAAACACGGCATGACCAGCTGGTTAAAAGAGGTGATTGTCCCATGTATTCAGCGTTGGTGCAACCTCACCTTGAGTACTCTGTGTGGTTCTGGGCCTCACGGTTTAAGAAGGATGTCAAGGTAGTCGAATGTATCCAGAGGAAGGGAACAAAGCTGGTGAAAGGTCTGGAAGGAATGTCCTGTGAGGAGCAGCTGAGGACTTTGGGCTTGTGTAGTTTGAAGAAAATGAGGGTGAGGGGTGACCTCGTTGCTCTCTACAGCTTTCTGAGAAGGGGAAGTGGAGAGTGGGGTGCTGACCTCTTCTCCCTGATATCCAGTGATAGGACGAATGGCTCAAAGCTGCACCAGGGGAGCTTTAGACTGGACATTAGGAAGTATTTCTTTACAGACAAGGTGGTCAAACACTGGAACAGGCTTCCTAGAGAGGTAGTCGATGCCCCAAGCCTGTCAGTGATTGAGGCATTTGGACAATGCCCTTAATAACATGGTCTAACTTTTGGTCAGCCCTGAATTGGTCAGGCAGTTGGACTAGATGATTATTGTGGGTCCCTTCCAACTATTCTATTCTATTCTATTCTATTCTTTTCTATTCTATTCTGTTCTATGCTATCACACTCTATCCCATCAGTGTGACTGAAACTAACACATCATTGCAATTTCCTATATACGAAGCTGGTATCCTTGTTTTGCATGTGGTCTGGAAAATTTGCAGTCGACAGGGTAATTTTGGTATCCAAGGTAAATGTAATTAATGTTATGAATTCTTGTGAGATTTGAAGATTGTAAGATTTGAATTCTCATAAGATTTTGCAGACCAGAAAAAGTTTGGCTAAGCATCTAAATCTCTCAAGATTCTTTAACTACTGATATTAATGCATTTACCTTGAAAAGACAGAACTGCATTTTACAGAGGGACTTCTGTCTTCAAATAAAATTAGATTGCTTGCCTAAGGCTTTGAGTACTGTTCTGCTTTCAAAAAATCAGCAGGCCAGCAAAATACCTTTGATGATTTTGTCACTCCAAACCATATCGACAAGATTTTCAGTCATCTTAAGGTTTTCTTATCTGTCTAACACTATCATATTTCTGTCATTGATAATGGATTTTCTTTTCTCTCTTCTCTCTTCTCTTCTCTTCTCTTCTCTTCTCTTCTCTCTCTCTTCTCTCTTCTCTTCTCTCTTCTCTTCTCTCTTCTCTTCTCTCTTCTCTT
>NW_009598877.1:10706-15098 GCF_000690535.1 Cariama cristata
TTCACTCCCTGCACACCTTCCCTTCCCTTCCCTTCCCTTCCCTCACTGCTTACAGGGTTATTGTCTATACTGCTTATAGGATTTGAGGAGAGGATACGACATCTCATATGGGTCCCAAATGGTGTCAGATGACTGTAGGACATGATTATCAATTTAGGGGATGAGGTGGGGTCTTTTTTAAGTTCCTAGTGTCAAAATTAATGTGCAAGCTGTGCTGCAGTGACCAGACTGGTACTTCTACAGCGTGACACTGAGGATATGCATTGTGTGCCCAGAAGAGGCTGATGGAAGTATGTGTATGCATTCAAAGGCATGCTCCTACAACCTGTATGGACAGCTACATAGGACACAGAAAGACAAACATGATGTGGGGTTGTTCATAGTGCCTGTAGGGAGTGAAGTATACCCAAAAGCACATCTGGGTTTCACTTCAGATATTCACTTCAGAGAGAGCTTGTGGTCAGGCAGAGGAGTTTGGGATAAGCAGAGGGACTAACCCAGACTGAGACTAGGGGCAAGTCTAATCTATCCCAGCTGGCAAGTGTTCAAGCAACATCACTTCTCTCCTGCTGTTTCCAAGGAGTGGCTACATCTCAGTTTCCCTACTAATCAGTAGTCTGCCTTTTCTCCAGCAGCTGAGTTTTATATAGCTCTTTTATTAAATTAGAGAAATAACACACCTGCCAGGGAAAATAAACAAAGTCCAGGGAAACAAATAACCCTTTCCCACCAGCTTCTGTGTCCTCCTCTCCTCTGTTCTGCCCTAATTTGTCACCTGAAAATATCGATCTTGCTAAAATTACTTGTTTTTTCCATTGGGAAAGTTGAAATTAAATGTTTTGTGCCAGCTTGGCATTCGTTTGTGCTGGCTGATCTCCCTTGGAGCCTCATGGGAGATGTAGCCTGTGCAGTTTATGCCCCCTTCCTTCCCATGGGCTGGGCTTCCCATCTGAACTACATCTTCTGCAAGGAGAAACTCAACACCTTCCTTTTGATCAGTGTGTGCCTCTGTATCTCCCTGTCTTACTCTGTTTCTTTCTAGAGGGATCCTATTTCTCCATTCCCCTGAAATTTCTTTTTTTCATTGGGAAAACAGATTTTTGTCTGCTTCTGTCTAACCTCTCTCAGCTTCACTGCTGTCAAGTCCACAAGAGCTTTACCTTCCACGGAATGTATTCTTCTGAAAGATACTTTGTTCTGGGCTGATAATGAGGACAGGCTTTGCTCAATAGATCCGTCTATATGTCAAATATATCTTTTGCATTGCCACTAAAGGGTTTGATGTATCAAAGAATGTTTGAAAGGAGATTGGATCACTCTTTATATCACACTTGTCTTGAGATTCAGTACTTCTGCATAAGCTTTGGGAAAAAAAAAGGTCTCACCTTTGGATAATTTGGGGTTTTGTTTATATGAGTTGTTTTGTTTGCTTTACTTTTAAGATTTTTTGCTGAAGACCTATAGATTGGTCACATTTGGAACTAGGTATCGCTGGTGGCAGTACTTCCACACACATACAAGCATGGATAAACTGGTTGCCAGCTATGGTGTCAAGAGTATATGTTTCCCAGATTAGACATGCAGGGATTGTTTTTTCCCTCCTTCTGCCTTGCATGGCATGGTTTGCTTTCTAGCCTCATTTGTGAGCTTCCTTTATGAATAACTGTGTATTCATACCCTGTTACAAGGTCTGAAAAATTTGGAATGCCCTTGTCCTTTTCCGCTGTCTTTTTTCTTTTCACTTTTTTTTTCCCCCTCTAGTACCTCCTTTAGTACCTTTCACTGAATTAAGTCCTTCCTTTACTATCTCCTGTAATTTCATTTCTGTCTTCAGAAATGCTCTTTCACTATTTCCTAGTGCAAATAGCTATACTGGGACGAATGCAAGTTGCATTGTTTTCCGAAGAACCGCATTATGTTCTGTACGTTTTGGATAAGGATGTACTTAGGGTTATTGGTTTAGATATATTTAAGTTCTTCTACTTTTTTGTTATGCAATCTTTACTATGTCAGATGATCTTGGTTTTAGTTGTTTGGAGTTTTTTGTTTTGATATTTTGGGGGTGGGTTTTTTGTTCATTTGGTTTGGTTTTGCTTTACGGTGTGGTTTTTTCTGCTATTCTTAAACTGAATTGAGTCTGGTGACCACACTAAATGTTAATCATTGCTTGGGAAATCTTTATAGAAGGAAGTCTATTCTCTGACTTCAATGGCACAAGAATAGCAGTGAAGTGGCTTTCTGAGCCTTGGTTCAAAGCTAATAATAATGAAGTCTATCTGTTGTTTATGAGCACTATTTTCCTGAGTATGTCTTCAGTAAAAAGAATAGGATTTGGCCCTTAACTACATAGCATGATTGTGGATAAGGAATAAGTTGCACTAAAAAAAGCAATTATTTTGCAATAAGGTTACAAACCTAAAATTTATAAAATATTTTTGTCACAGTTGAAATAAAAATTATATGTATTTGGCATGGGTTTTTTTTTATTCCCTGGTACCTTGACAAACAATCTTTTTCTTATCTTCTGGTTCACAATATTGACAACACAAAACATCTGTTTTAGTTTAGACATGGTTTAGTGGGTTTAGCAGGCGTGGTGGTATCAGGTATACGGTTGGACTTGATGATCTTTGAGGTCTCTTCCAACCATAATGACTCTATGATTCTATGATTCCACGATCTCATATTCATGATTAACTACAGTACAATCCTTAACATGGATCTTTCCATGTTTAGTTGAAAAGGTTAATATGAACAATTTTAGAGCATACCTCAAAAGTTCAAAAATTTATTATAAAATGTTGATTTTGGAAAACAGAAGTCAATATTATATTGTTTCTTCAGTGAAGGAATAAAATTTATTTTCTGAAATAAATACATTTTTACACTGAGGTTAATATTTATGCTCAGCCTCTAAGTATATGACATATGTACCGGGATGTTTTTGGAAGCTAAAGAGAACTAGACTACAGTGAGTGCTTATCTGGACATCCCCTCCAAAGATTGAGGAGGTCCAATTTGATCTCACAAATCACAGATATGACAAGATGTCATCAGCTTTAACCTAATAATATTTAAGGATAAATAAATAAATGTGCAGGAGCTCTGTGCGTGTGTGTCTTTAGTGAAGGCAGTACATATTTTATGTTTGTGTACCTTTTTTTCTTCTGTGCAGAAGGATTAGAAACTTCTGGAAATGAGGGAGGGAGGGAAGGAGGGAGGAAAAATATTTGTCTGCAATCACAGAACTCTAAGCCCTTTAATAATAGCAAAGTGGTGGGTTGACCTTGACTGGATGTCAAGTGCCCACCAAAGCCACTCCATCACTCCCCTCCTCAACTGGACAGGGGAAAGAAAAGGACATATCATGGCAGATCTCTGTCAAGGTAAGGACAGAGAGAAATCACTCACCAGTTTCTGTCACGGGCAAAACAGGCTCGACTTGGAGAAAGTAATTTCATTTATTACCAATCAAATCACAGTAGGGTAACGAGAAATAAAAACAAATCTTAAAACACCTTCTCCCCACTCTTCCCTTCTTCCTGGGTTTAATTTCACTCCCAAATTCTCCATCTCCTCCCTGCCAGCAGTGCAGGGGGATGGGGAATGTGATCAGTTCATCACTTGTTGTCTCTGCCACTTCTTCCTCCTCAGGGAGAGGACTCCTCACACTCTGCCCCTGCTCCAACCTGGAGTCCCTCCCGCAGCAGACAGTCCTCCATGGACTTCTCCAACTTCAGTCCTTCCCACGGGCTGCAGTTCTTCATGCATGGCTCCAGTGTGGGTCCTTTCCCCGCGTGCAGCCCTTCAGGCACAGACTGCTCCAGCCTGGGTGCCCCACAGGGTCACAAGCCCAGCCAGCAAGCCTGCTGCAGCATGAACTCCTCCATGGGCTGCAGACTGGATATCTGCTCTACCGTGGACCTCCATGGGCTACAGGAGAATCTTTGCTCTTCTTCCTTCTTCACTGACCTTGGTGTCTGCAGGGTTGTTTCTCTTACTTATTCTCACTCCTCTCTCTGATTGCAATTGCTTTTGCACAGTAACATTTTCCCCATCTTTAATCTGTTGTCCCAGAGGTTCTACCACCGTTGCTGATGGGCTTTGCTTTGGCCAGTGGCGGGTCCGTCTTGGAGCCAGCTGGTGTTGGCTCCATCAGGCATAGGGGAAGCTTCTAGTAACTTCTCACAAAAAAGCCACTCCTGTATCCCCTCCCCTATGAAAACATTGCCACACAAACCCAGTACAACCAAAAACATCAGACTGTGAAAATAATAAAAGAAAAAAGGTCATGATTTTTTCAGTGCTATGCTTAATCTTACAATAATGTGCACAATTACATATAGCATAGGATCATAGAATGATAGAATCATAGAATGATTATGGTTGGAA
>NW_009598878.1:0-13531 GCF_000690535.1 Cariama cristata
AGAGAAGGGGATGGAGGGGGGGTGCGAGGGGGGGTCCCCTTCCTTCTCCCCAGTCTGCCCCCGCACTGCTCACAGCACCGCTCCTTCCTAAGGGGAAACCGCCCGCGAAACCCTCTGCGGCATCGCCCGGGGAAGTGCAGAAAGATGGATGTGCTGGTAAAAGGGTCACATGGCAGGATTTCTCCCATTTAATTTTTTTTCCTTTTTTTTATTTTTTTTTTTTTTTTCCTTGGACATGTACTTCCACTGTGAATTTCAGGGACACTGGCATCATGCTCTGGGGAAAACAAACAAACAAACAAACGATATTACCAGAAAACATCCTGAATTGGACCCTATGTGTATAAATACTCTACTGCAAAATGCCCTGAAGTTACAGCAAGAAGAAATAAAGCTCCACAATAAGACATACTTCTTTTGCCTCCAGATGTGTTCTTTCAAGAGACGAAGCTGCTCAATTATTTTTTTTCTAGTCAAAATTAGAAAATTGAACAGTTTTGCAAGTTGTTTGTTTTTTGGTTTTTTGGTATTTTTCCTGCGTGAAGTAAGGTCCTGAAAAGCATTTGATTACAAACACTAGCTTCCATCATCAGAAAATGCTTCCTCTGTATCTCACACCGGAGATCGATTAGAAGATACGGTTGGTGACAGTACGTCCATTAGACACAATCTGCTGCATCAGGGAGATGAGCAAACTAAAAACCATAGTGAGATCACAGAGTCCAGAATATTGTTTTCTTCATCCCGACTGCTCAACCCTCAATGAAGGCGACTACTTCAGCTGACCCCAATAACCCACTCCCACGTGCCATTTCTATGTAACAGATGAATCCCACCATTAGTATCCTGAAGACCTGAACCTAATCTGTCAAGAGCTACATCCCAGTAACAAGTACATTTGATTTTACGGGAAATTTTGACTAATGATAAGCAAGGGAATGGATTTAAGTCACTGAAAGAGACAAGGTAATAGACATACATCAAAAGGGAAGAAGCAAAGAGTCGGCGTCCAGCCCCGCTCTGTTCAGGTGAGTGGGCACAAGGGCAGCCCTGAGCCTTCCCCAGGGTCTGCTCCCACAAACTGAAATAATCTCTTCAGAAGGTCAGGCATGATGAGAGGCTTCTCACAAATCCCAGCTGATGGTAGTCAATGTGTTACTGAGGGTAAATCCTACATTTTGGGGAATTTAATTTAATCAGCATTCTTCAAAAAGTTGGAGAATGTGCTTAGAATTGATAATAAGACTGCAGTCAATGGAATGAGATAAATACATTACGACTGGACCTAATTCTCTCCGACATACTGGAATACCCTCCTGCATGTTAAGGCTTTAACCTTTGACTCGCTGATACAGGGGTGTTCTCACAGGTCTCTGCCTAGGTTGCTGTACAGTTCCTCACAGCTTGATCTTACAGTCTCTCAAGGCAAAGAACTGAGTATTGGATACCTCAGACATTATTTTTTTACATTTACATGCACTAGACACTCTTATGGGCTTATTTTTTCTTAATTTTGCCTTTGAATCAAAACGTCATTTTGTCAGTTACCAGCCAGACCACTATTCCATTTCAATTCCCTTGTTCAACTAATTAATTTAATATCAAATATGGGCTTCTGAGTTCAAGTTATGTTTTGGTGCCTGGTTTAGACGCCTAGAAAGGCAACGAAAGGCATCAGTCTAACACAACAACGAAAAAAGGACCAGTGAGAACAGCATGTCCTACTTCAGACCTGTTCAATAACAGGGCAGCTGCAATCATACTCAGGTATTTCTTCCTCCTTTAGTCTACTCATCAGTATTGCTATGAAATACCACCAGCATGTCCATATTTATAGGCCTGGCTTGCCTAACAGCTCAGCTCAAGGAGGGAGCACTTGCAGCGGGCCTCCCCCCCCAGCTGCTCTCACAACTGACCACACGAGGCCTCCCTTTTCCCAAAATAAGATGCGAAGGACCTTCTCCCTGCAGAAATACTGAAGAAGAAAAGGGGCTGATGCCTTTTTGTCCTGGTTTGGCTAAAACAGGACCATTTCTCCTCTCCTTCAGTTTAGTTTCTTCTAAGTAACTGCACTTTCTGAAGTTGGCTACCTGTTTTTCAGACAGTGTCTGCTTTTAGAATTGATAACGCTTGATGTTTATAGTTGTAACTAAGGTAATGGTAGGATTGGTATGCAGAAAGGCCCATGTTTGTATTTATTCCTGTGGGAATCAAGCTCACTGCTGGCTCTCTTATGTTAAACAAGTGAAAAGCCGTAAAAGGGTCACACCTGCAGGAAAGTGCGGACAGCACAGGTGACCAAAAATTGACCAACGAAATGTTGCATCCCATCCATGTCAGGTCATCTTCTTTCATGGCCAGCATCCCTGTGGGGTCCTGCTCATTCTCCTGCCTTTGATCCCGATCTGTTCATCCCTGAATCCGGTTCCTGTCTGCTGCTGAGTCCAGTCTGGGACATCCAGATGCCTGTCCTGCCACATCAGCAGTGTGAGCCACTGCGGCACAGAATCCTGTGATCATCATCATCGGGAAGCTCAATATTGGGTTTGTATATCTTTTATGTCTAGTATTAGTAGTATTAGTATGAATATTATGGTGCTTTTTTCCATTGTTTTGTTTCAGTTTTCCCACCCATAAGTCTCTCTCCCTTTTCTCCTTTCCTTCCCCTTCTGAGGAAGGAAGGGGTTAATAGAAAGCATCTGCAATCTGCTTTAATTGCCAGCCCAGCCTCAAAAAGTAACACTTTTTCTTCAGGACAAGCACCTATCCATCCATCTGTGTTTGCTACCAAGCCTCTCTACCTTCTCATACATGAAGAAAAGCAAGCGAAAGGGCCAGGTTATAAAAAAGTTTGCAGCATCCTGGAAAACCTTGTTCCATATGTATTTACACAAAGCTTTACATAACTGAAATGAAAGTTAGTCTCCGTAAAGGTACTTTTTAATGTGTAAATGTCGTGAATACGAAAGCAGTGCAAGGCACAAAGCCACACAACTGCAAATCTGACTGGCATCTTGGCATGTTGCACTGTGTGATAAATCACTTTTCTAACCGTACTGATATTCTTGCCCTGTTTCTCTACATGGCCTCTCTTGGGCCTTTTTTAGCATCCTGTACATGTCTGCCAAAAAAAAAATATATATATATACACCCCTCTACAAGGTTTTTTTACGCACGTATTTTTACATCATAGGAAGAAAATAACATTTACAGATAATACTAATAGATAAGCAGATGTATAAATTAGGTGAAATATCTGGAAATTAATATTTTGGTAATCAGTTTTCTTCCTGACTTCACCACTTACTCCATGATATTGTCAGGAAACATCTAGGCCAGATGTGTCATTAGAATGATTGATGCTTGTAAAAAAATGACAATTTCTTTCTTACCAGATCAATTCTTCGTGCATATTGAAAACCAAGTTTGATTAGATTATGGGGGAAAAAAAATCTTTTGCTTTTTTCTATGCAGCCACAGCCATTACAGCTGAAAATCAGCTGGATTCTGTGTATGCATTGTTAACAGACGCATTGGTTCAGTTCCAAGTGCAGAACTGGCCTAATTGACAGGGGTGCAGGAGTTAATACTGGTTGGGAAAGTAAGACAGGTTCTGTCCCGGACCTTCTGTCATCAGTAGTCACTGGCTAAATTCCAGTTGCAGATGCTGCATTACTGGCGAGGACATGAGTCAAAAGAACACAGCATTGAATTCAGATACCTAGGTGAGACCTAATATTGACACAAGAACTCTCTTTAATATGTGATGAATCAGATATGCAACTCTTTAGAAACAGGGAGAGCAAAGTTACATCCCGACAGTCACACTTAAGACTATTTGAGCCCTAATTTAACTGCGTATATAACCATGGACAGATGCCAACCTAAGTAATTCTAGATACCTGATGCATATTCTCAAGAAATGTAACTACTGAGTTACCATTTTACATCCAACAAAATCCCACTATTAATAAACTTACTTAGTCACCTTCAACATATCATACTAGGTTTTCTTCAGGGATTTCACCACAAAATTCTGCCAAAGTTTTCCCTAAATACCATAGTCCAACCTGTTCCATGCAGAAGGAGTTTCATATGTCAATACTTCAGAAATACTGCTTAATAATTCATTTTTCTATATAAACGTATTAGTTTTATAGTAAGCCTATTTCAAAATAGTTAGTAGTTATTACATACATTTCTGGTTTGTGAGATATAACAAAAATATTGCTATAAAAACTTCAAAAATTTTGATGATTGGAATATATTTTCTGAAATATCAGGCTTTTTAATCAAGCACAGAAATACATTTAATATATTTACATAAGGTGCAAAAAGGGCAATTTCTTAGCTATAAACCTTAAAATCTAGGTATTATTACAGCTTTATCCAGTCTATCACTCCTCAAGCTTCTTCAAATTATAAAATCTAGCATATCAGCCAAATTCAAAAGACCTAAACCATGTTTTTATGTACTTGCCTGTGTTTGTTGTCTCTGTGCATATATGGCTCAGGAACTTGATCATAACTGAGCTTTTAGGAACAATTCCATATCATCTCTTCACATGCTCATCTTTCCTCACATTAACTTAGATGTCTAACTCACACAAGTAAAATCTCTATTAAAAAGTTTTCCTGTGCTCTGTACCTCTGTGCATAACAGCCAGGTGTTGATTTTTATACTGGTTTTAATCTAACAGTGATGACATTTCGTTGAGCAAAGACTGCTATCACATTACATGTTTGCACAGCACTGTCTAACCCATTGGGTTTTGGCTGCCCATTAAAATTCACATATTATCACAGCACAAACAATGAATGTAAAAAATAGCATCTTCCAGCTATTGCCTGTGGCCAAAAACAGAGCGTGCAACTTTGCACTAGTAAAATAGATTATTTAGATGCTGAAACAAAGTTAGTAGTGTGATTTATACTGACTTCAATGGGTCGTGTATCAGGTCTTAGGCCTGTTCAAATTCAACTACAGTCACACTGCAAAATATAAAGATCCAGTAACTGGGGTGACAACAAAGCACAGAAAACCTTAAGGAAATTTAAGGGGTTAAATACAATTTTGTAACATGTCCTTTGAAGTCTCATGCAGTATTTTCTTTGACTGGAAAATAATTTTAAAATCTCTTTCCTGAAGAATTATAGAATACAGATTCCTTCCATCCCTGAAACAAGCCCAAAGTTTAACCATTTTCAAAAATTTCTAAAAATCTGAGTTACACTTTCTATTGAAAATGTTGTGAAAACTTTTATAAATTAATTTGTAAATGAATTTAAACTAAACATCTGATCTTTTTCAGCCAACCGCTCACAAAAATAGTATTAAAATACTTTAAAGGGTTATAGTGTACTTCTATTTTCCTTGACAAGTAAAAAAAACAGCTGCCACTGAGGAAGAGCCATTACTTTTAACAACATTAGTCATTAAGACAACACAGAAATACAGTTCTCATTTAAATAAGGAAATTCTCATTTCTTCAGCCTTAATTCTTGCTGTTTGCTCATTACCTTTGTACCAGCTGGACTAAAAAACAAACAGTAACCAGCAAAATATTTCAATTGGCCTCCTTGAAATCTCACTTCATGAGATAGTCAGACATCTGTGTTAGATGGAAGTACAAAAAAGTGCTTTCAAAAGCTGAGGTCACCCTTGGTTCCAGAGCAGCCTGCGCCAGCACAGCGACAGGGATGAAGGCTCTTCTGCCCTGGGCCCTCCGTGGGCTCCGCACCACCGCAGGAAAATCATCAGGGACGGCTGCGTAACCCGACTCGTGATTGCTCGTGCTAAAACAGGGGCCGCAAGCATGGGCAGAATATTTTTCTCTTACTAACACGTGGGGTTTTTTTCCCCCCGATCTAAATCACATAAATTATGCACCAGTGTTGCAGTGTCTTTTCAAATTATAGTATGGCAGAAACAAAAAGCAAATTGTAGTGGTCAATTATGATATATCAATTTACTGTATTCACTGAATTTTGAAAGCTGGAGAAATTTTCATCAAGTTCCACTTCTCACTGCATCTGTATTAGCCAACTGGAATTTTTATTCCTGATATTTCCCAGTGGAGGGCCCTCCGCCTGCATCACTTCCAGTACCAGCTTTCATTTCTGCACTCGACAAAGGGAGACTCAGAGTTCCTGTTACACAACTTCCATCCACTTCAGCCAGACGTCAGGATATTACTTTGTTAGGTCTTCAGGCAGATTTAAACTTCTCCTCCTGTTTTTTTTCTTCAAACTAACAAAACTGCTACTCTGTATTTGATTGATAATTGTTTTTTGAGTTTTTCAGCCCTTTGGCATGTATTGATGAAAAAGCCCAACGAATTGGACTGTTAGTTGATACCCATTTGTAAACCTCTAATTTGAGTCCTGATCCAAAGAGACTCCACTTTAATTTAAATTATTCTTTTAGTCTGTAGATGAGTCTTCTTTCTTAAACATAGTTTAAGAGTTTAGTAATCAACATTTATCGTTTAGGCGTACGGAATAGCAAGGAACGGTCAACTGTAGAAAAAGATATTTTGTGGCACCCAGGTATTTCCAGTGAAGTTAACTCCAACATGAGTAATGTTAATTTAAGAAACTGGGATTCTTTGACTTGATTGTTACAAATGATCTATGCCACTTAAAACCTTAAATTTTCAATGCCTGAAATAAAAGAACAGCAGAATGTAAAACTGCTGGACAAATTCATTATCAAATAGCACATGAACACAGCATTCACCTAACTCCTCTTGTAAGCAAGACCCTCGTTTGTGAAAGTATAAATAGGACAAGATACAGCTTTGGGCAGCAATAGATCTGGGTACTGAATCGCTGTCTATGTTCTTTTGGCACTAACTGAAACACACTGGCGTGATTTTTTCTCAACTGCATAACGTCACTTGCAAATAGAGAACAAATACCAGAGCTACTGCTCTGAAAACACGCTTCCCTCATCACATTTATCTCAATGAGATTTTCTTAACAAAAAGCTATGTGCTATATTAGTGCCAGCTGAAGGCAGTTATATGTACTATTTAGCATTAATTGAGTTACCTGATTTAAAAAAAAAAAAAAAAAAAAAGGCTATACAGAGAAAGGGATGAATTTAAATCCTGTGTGTGTAACTGATACAAATGAAAGTATGAAGTTGTCTCCGTGCCCTGTGCAAGTGCAGGGGAGAAGCAAGGGCAGCAGGCGATGGTATGTGTCTGAAATAACAAACCCTTTCCACTAACACCCGAGCTAATGCACCGGCTGCAGAGGCAAAGCCAGAGGAGAGAGGCTGGAGAAGCTGAAGGGAGCTTTGCAGATTTTACAGAGAGGTATAAAGTGGTAGGGGGGTGGAGGAAGACGCAATGCCTTGGCTTAATTCCTGTAGCTTAATTCCTATCAAGTCTAGTGGCCAGAATACAAAGGCAAAATTTGACTTCTGTGTTACAGTCCTCAGAGCAAAATACAAATACTAAAGAAATATGGAAGCTATATTAATAGAAGAGTCAATATGGACAGTGCTTAGGGAGAAGGAAGTGAGAACATCCTTTTGGCCCAGCGGGGATAATCTGTCTTTTCAAGATGAAGAAATTAACAGGTTTGGGGTTTTTTTTTGGCCTTCAATAATTAAATTTTTCCCTGTAACATGGTAGATGGGCTGCTGACACAGACCTTCAGGGCTATCTTACTTTATTTCGATATATTGCACAAAGTAAGAAATTACTGGAAAAAAAAATTTAATTTCAGCCTCTCTGTAACTTCACTTCATAATACATTTTAATACCAGTTTTGACACTGTCTGATCTAAGAGAGTTAGGCAGATATTTTTCAGTCCACCTTTCCTCCTCTACAAAAGCTTCACGCTTTAGTGGTTCTAAGTCACTGGAAAATACAATCAAGTTAACATGAAAAAGGAGTCTAACAAGAACATAGTTTGTATCTTGGAGCAGTGTTTTGATACTGTGCTTAAATTTGTATTCCCCCTAAATTGCGTTTTGTTTGAACTCCCTGGTTCGTGATCCTGTTTCCTCACGTTTTCTTGATGTCAGCTTCTTTGCTGCCCACAGAAGATCTGTCCGAACTGCAGCTGCATTTGTAAACGTTTCATCAAAGGCCCTGAACGTCTGGTAACCAGCAGACCTGGTGGGTGCTACGAATGTGATCTGGGTCTATCTTGGGGAAGAACAGCATGACCATATTTACTGCTGATGCTATTCTGGGGGCCGTATAACGTGCTTCTCCCCTCTGGCTGAGCAACGCTTGCCCGTTTATCTTTCAACACTCACTCCAAGCATGACAGGATGAAATAAAACAAAATTTACTGGTAGCAAGCTTACTTGCATATTGAAGACTTCCATTTTAACGACTTCATCATGCGCACATGCATGTGCTTATTTCAGTAATCGTGTTAAACATTTTGTAGTCTAGGTAGATTAGACATTTGGGTTACATTTTAAAAAAAAAATCAAGTCATAAGAAGATAAAGAAAAGTATTACTATATAAAATAATTCAAATTAGGATAGAGGCACAAGCCTATTTGTCTCCATAAATTAAATCTTAACTCAGGTTGGTGGCATCACAGTAGCTCCACCTCTGCACAACACCTCCAAATGTGGACAGTGTGAAAAAACTATGAAAATAGAGGGGGGAAATACTGCATTTCTTGAAGCAATTGTGCACATAGGATCACCTCTTCCAAAATCAGGCAAGTAGCTTAGGTAAAAACTCCTTCAGTAGCCAGCAGAATGAAGCAGGTGATTCCAGTGACTGATTAAACTCAACCTAGCACAAGATCTGTGCTATACTTTGTAACAGAAAGGAGGAAAAAAAACCACAAACAAATCAACAAAATTTCAGATTAAGATGACATGCACACTTATCACACTTCAAATGTTATCATTTTGCCGATATTAATATATTTAAACAAAAAATAAATCTAGAAACATGCCACTGACACCATGTGGCACAAAAAAGATCACCCTGTTTTTCCTTCTCTTAAGCCTATACAAATAAATTTTCAGCACTAAAACTGGAGAATCACAAAGTTGCATAGTGCCCAATTCATTCACTTTCTGGATACTGAAATTTGGATCATGAATTTTCAAAAACAGCTGACATTTTTTAAATATTTCATTGGGCTCATTTTTCCAAATATGCTGAGCAACTAGCTGTTAAATCTCATTAAAAGTTTCATTAGTTAGACAAAAACTGCACCGTTAAAGTTACGCAAACCCAAACCCATATCCATTTATACATGAAAACAAAACTGCAGCCCCCCTACTTCTAACTTCAGCATGCCATATCACAGAACCACAGTCCTCCAGCTCTATTACGGTTTTTGTTTTCAGGGTAGAACCTCAGGTAAGCAAAAATACCACATAGTTAAGCGTGGGCGAATTAACAAAAGTTTTGCAATGTTGTCATACGAAATGAGTGAATTTCAAAATTAATTTTAGTTCTCAAATCAACTGAAATAAACTTTGTACCTAACATACCCAAATATCATGCAGGTTAATGACGTTGACAATTTTTAAAACTAATAAACTAAAACATGAACTAAGGTGATCTCTACCATGAACTCCATAGCACAGCTGGTTTTAGGCATACCTACAAGTGAAAGATTTAATGATAAATACATGCCTAACTGAATACAGTTGATTATTCTATAAGTCGATTACATTTATTATGCATTCAGATAGAACAGAACAGTATAGAATTGTTTTTGAACACATTGTATTATTAGGAAGATATACATTCCATGATTAGAGCAGACATCAGGGATGATGAGAAGAGAAGGGATGTTTGCAACAGGATCATAAACTTCTACAGAAAAGGATTTTGTTTCCTATGATAACTGCAGTTACTAAAGGATGATGCTTTGATAAAGAGCATTAGGAAACTGGTTTAGACTCCACACCTGGCATGAGGTGTTTTCTACTATAAAAAAAAGTTACTTTTAAACAAAACTAAGACTCAAAACCCTCCCAATCATACAGTTTGTCTTTAGAAAAAAAAAATTATGCAAATACTAATTTGTCCGATGTCCATCTCGTGCTTGCCAGAAGCCCAGATATACGTAACGTATTCACATGCAGAGCTGCAAACACAAATTCATGTGACTTCACCAAAAGAAGAGCATAAAAACTGTATCGCACCTGGAGAATACCGAGTGAGCCATCCAAAATTGTGCGTTGGTGGTTATGTCTTCCAAAGAGCAGAATCTAATCGTTAAGCTGAAATTTCAGTGGACAAATAGAAAACTATTTTGCAGCAATGCAATATTACACGAAGTGTATTTGCTAAGAAAAGCAGTTTTCAAGATGCAAAAGGGGCTAATAGTATAATCCACAGGGTGAACACATTTCTTCATCATACAAGAACGTCATAACATTATGTTAACAGCATTTAAAAAAGCCAACAGAATAAGAGCAAACCGAGAAGAAATGAAACCTCATACCAGCTGGGAGTTTTAAGTCATTTGTTTGGCTGACTATGATGCACTAACCCTTGCTACATTTTTTTGCTGTAAAATTAAACATCAGAATATGTTTAGGAGTCTATCTTGCACGTTACCTGTGGTGAGAACAATTCCCCCCCCCCCCCCCCAGCAAATATTCCTGGATAAGCAGAAGACACTTATCAATAGGGTGCATTTATCAACTCAGGTGTAAGAACCATCTGTTTGTCTTTTACTGTTTTATCAAAAATCAGTTACCTACAGTAAGCCGTATTCTCCTCACTGAAGTTTAGGCAAATTGAGGGAGTGGCTTTCCATTAAAGGTCTTTGCAGTGCAGCCTGCCTAGCCCCGTGGTAGTGTCCTCTAAAGCTCAATTCCTTTATTGAGGACTTTGTTAACAGAAACAACTCTCAAAAGAGACTAGACTGTGCATAAAAATATCCATATTAGATTAATCACCAAAGAGCAAAAAGCTTAGCTTTTGCATCTCTGGTAGCATTTGCCTTGTCTTCTTCATCACCATCTGAAAGAAAAAAAAACCACCAAGGTTGTACCTATAACTCAACTTTAGAATGACAATGATTTTCAATCCATTTCACAAATGGATTCACTTAGAAGAACAGATTTTTACATAAAGTTAGTCAGGTATCCAAGGTATAAGAAGCACCAACACCAGTTCGTTGGTAAAATGCAAGAGCTGTTTTGTTCTGCTCCAGCAGAGCATAAGCAGAGCATGTGCTAATAGCTGTGGCCATCAACGTGTCTTTTAAAATTAGAAATACCATACCTAATTGCTATTTTAACACTAACTTATCTTCTTTAAAGAAAAAGAAGGTATTTCAATTTTTATAAGACCAAAAACCAAGACATTCACAAGACAGACCCCATGTAAGACAGAATTAGGTATGAATGCAGACAGACATATGTCCTCATCCTTATGTCTGACAAAATCTGCCAGACAAAATCAAGGCAGATCATAAGGAACTGCAGGGTCGAGGGAGCAGCTGGAGAGGTGCAATCCCTATGGAAGCTGGGACGGTGCCTTCTCGAGGTGCACTCACCGATGCAGGGGTGGCCCGGTGGGACCCGCAGAGCTTTGGTCTCCTCCATCAGAGCGGTGCTGCGGGAGACAGAAACCGCAAAGCTGGGACTGTCTGTCTGATGAAGAAATTCTCTTTACCAAAACCTCTGTGAAGGTCTGTAATCAGTGGTGATGAAACTGCTAACTCATGAAGGAGGATTTTCAATGAATAGGTGGCCCAGAGCATGGCAAAAGGCCCAGATCTCTGGGAAGATGTAAGTGGCTCTCAGTACAGGTATTCAGAAAAATGGCAGCATGGTGAACAGTAAGGCTACCGAACTATTTTTTTCCTATGGTATTAAAGCAATATGTATGAAAATTATTTAACTCATTAGCTAATTTACATGAAAAATGCCAGAGGAATTAAGATCTTGAAGGCATGACAATCCTACAATTTAAAACAAAGCAAAACCCCAAAATACACATCCAGACAGGAGAGAGAGAGGTTTTGCACATCACTCAAAAACATGAAACAATCCCAATTCTTACCTGACGTGAGAGCTCCTACAAACCCTCCAAATGGGAAGAAAAGCTTCAATCAGGTCTTGGACCTGCTCAGGCACCCAGAAAATCTGTAGGAAACGATGGCGCAGGACTCGAGAGCTTTGGGTGTCGCTGCTAGTTCTTCAAAGGACAGAACGGGGTGAAGATGGGGGACTTCAACCACCGAGGGACCTGCCGGAAGGTACTACAGGGCACTTACGGTACTGTGTTACAGGGAAAAGGATTTTTTACCCAGCAGATATGTGACTACGTCAAATCTGGAATATCTTTTCCTTTTAACCAGCTGGGGGGATAAACTGACTGAAAATGCAAGACTGCAGGCAACTTGGGTGAAAGATTATGGGAAAATATTATTTGTAATTCCTAGGAAAAAGAAAATAGAATTAAAAGCAAAAGAGGTGAACTGTAAAGCTGCCAGCTTTTCTGGATGCTTTCCATTGCATTAGGGCAATTGTTTGTATAGATGCCCTGCAAACTGAGTAAATGATTCAGCTTTAAGAGCAAAATAAAAATAAATCTTTTTTGCTGGATTATTTTTAAGCTGGATTGGTTCGCTGATCCAAATCACAGCTCACTGAAGAAACAGTTGTGCTGGCAGCACGGAGGGCTGGGGGCACGAGAATATCTCAAGCCCGTGTCAACCAAGACTGCCTTGTAAAACCACAAACTTAGATTTGCTCTCTACTAGGTTTTACTTTGTTATACACTCCAAAAAGAGCAATGTGTTTTCTGAAAGAAATAATGCGAAGGACATAAACGCAAACTACCCCAGTGTGAAGGGAAAATAAGATGAGTATCACGAGACAAAGTTGACTAAATTGAGAGCTCTTCAATGATCCTGAAACACTAGAAGGAAGTATACACAAGTAGAAAGTAGGTCAAATTACTAAAGGGAGAATATTAGGGAAGAGTGCAAGTATGTAGGGGCAAAATCAGAAAGGCCAAATCACAGAATGGGACCTGGTTAGGAAGGAACAGAAAGAAAAGGAGACGGCTCTGGAGGAGGAGGAGGAGGAGGGAAAAGCAGGAGAGAAAGCTCCCCTTTCAGCTGCACCACTGAGATAAATCAAAATCATAGAATCATCATCGAATCATTTGGGCTGGAAGGGACCTTTAGAGGTCATCTAGTCCAACCCCGATGGGGCTGGGGTTGCTAAATGCTTTTTCGTTTCAGCCTTCAGTAAAAGAGAAATTACGTATTTTGACTTCAGCAAAGCTGCTGATGTTTGTTAAAGGTGATCTAGGCAAAGCTGTGGTAGAAGAGTACACATTGTTTACAGATACTTAGTAATGGTTATTAAGTCCCAAGCCTGAAGGATGTATCAAATGCTAAATCTGTACCAAATCCTTTAACATTCAATACGTTCATCAATAACTTTGATGTTGGAAGAGTTCAGTTATTGCATGTGCAAATGTGCAAACTGTTAAAAGCCAGGGAGGAACTGCAATATGGGATTAAAATTTAAAAGTAACTTAACCCAGGGAATAAATCTTAAG
>NW_009598878.1:13562-17515 GCF_000690535.1 Cariama cristata
GGGGGGAGTGTGCTAGCAAGAACCTGCTGAGTGAAACTCAACTTCACTAATACAAAGTGGGAAGCAACTGGTTAAACAATATTCTGTGGGAAAGGATTAAGACAACAGCAAATCACACACTGAAGATGAGTTGTTACACATCATCGTGTTGTTGGGGCAGGGGGGGGAAAGGAATGACCACACTGCTGGTTCCTGGCACCAGTGTAAAAGAATAGCGTCGTTTGGGAGTCAGGCGGAATTATGCTACTTTAATATGGCACAATATTAGCCAAATAATGTGTTTTGTTTTTGAAATCAGGCTTTAATAAATACGTAACATATTTGGAGAAAGTCCACGCAACAGCAGCAGCGATGGTCGTGAGGTCTAGGAGGAAAAACGAAAGATATAGCCTGCTTAAGCTAAGGAAAAGGGCTAAAGCAGGACATGATGAGCCAGCTTCAACCACATGTCAATTTGCTACAAAGAGGAAAGCAATAAACCCTGTTTTCCCTGAGGAAGCAAGACTTGAAGTGCAGCAGTTGCAGGATTCATACCACCATTTAGGAAAAACTTGCTAGGGATAAATCTGATTTTGTAGATCTTTTCCACCTATATAATTTGGGTGGTAATTTAGGGTAATCATTATGATGTTACACTTTTCTTCAAATCAAGCATTATAAAATCGAACACATTTGGAGTTAATTTTTTTTTAAAGTGGATGAACGTATAGTGATGCACTCATTTTTGTTCTGTGGAGAGATATATATATATATATAAAGACAACCCACAACAAAAACACTATATGTTGACAAGACCCAGAAACATTATTTCGTATTTTTCCATAATTTCATAAGTACTCATAAGACTATTGCATACCATCATTATCATATAACCTAATACCTTTATAAAATTTTTTTAAATCATTCCAATATACTGTATCTTACTTGTATGGAGAGTTCTGTTGCCGTTAAAATCACTTCACAAACAAAGATCAACATAAATGCTGCATTTCTTTTTAAATAAAAATGGGATTTAATTTTTTTTTTAATCTAATTTAGATGCTTAGAACAACGCCGAAAATAGAAGTTCGGGTACAGAACATACTCATCTTGTTTTCAAGTTAGAAAAGGATCTGTATTTTTGTTTTTATAAGCTTTATCAGCACTTTTGCAAAGAAAATAATAACTGTATTCACTGAGTAAGCATAATATCTTTGGAATTAAATACACTATTTTACTGGCTACATCCCAGCTTCAAGTGCCAGGTAGCACTGACACTTACCAATGCAGCTAGGAGAGTAGTTTCATAACACAGTGTTTCTCAAATAATACCACAATTTTTTTGCAAAAAGTCCTGTAGAATTACCGTTCCACTATTCACAGTAATTTATGTGAATTTACAGTACAGTAAGAAAAATTGGTATGTTTCTGTCCTAGAAGTCAGACAACATAATTTGTGTTAAAGTCAGACAGAACTATGTTTATAAAGGTTACTTTAGACTCCAGACATAAAAATTGGCGTAAAAGTTGTGGCCGGTCATGTGGAACTGGGAAAGACCTACCTGCCTTTAAAATTTCTACACTGTGCCTTCCGTACTACCGTTACTTCTCTATTTCTGCCTCCGACACGGCAGTCCTGCGGGCAAACTCAGCAAATACAACGTGTGCAGCTCATGGAGCTCTTCAGTTAAGCATCCTGCCTCCGTTCTGCAAAGCATTTGAGAACATTTTTCGGAGCTTTGCTTTATTTGAGCGCAGATATCTTGCAGATGTTTAGTTTAAAGCTTGTGTGTAGTCCCACTGAAGTAAATGGGATTACTAAAGTACTTAAAGTAATTCCCTGCTGAATCAGGCTTTTAAGGGTAAGAATAAATATGCCTACTTTATATTCATGCATCAGATAGCTATAGACTAATAGTTTAAACTCAGCGGTTTTGTATCTAGTTAATATCAAATCTCTGGAGTTTAATATCTTCACCTGCTGCATCTACCATCCCAGCACCAAGGACCTTTGAAAATATAGCCCTGCAACACAGTTTTTGCATACGTACAGTGTCACCAGACCTAATGCTGTCATGACTTACACAGCAACAGAACCACTCAAGGTAAACTTTCTGGCTAAACTATTTGGCCAATATACCAAAAAAAAAATGCACTTTTTTTTGTAAAAGAGAAACAAACTGCACCCAGACCTTGTATTTTCTGAACTTTACATGTATCAAAGACTTCAGAAAAGAACTCCTGTAAGGCAGATTAAAGAAATCGTGGAAGCAATTACATTTCCATTGGACAAAACGGGTAAACTCATTCACCTATACCTGCTTGCCTCCTGCATCTATGTGGTTTCAGACCAATTTTTAACTTGACCCTAGGCAGAAGCGTCCAAGGAAACAAAATCTGTGGATATAAGGTATTTAACACATACACGCTACACATTGCATATGATCATTACCTACACCCTTGCCAGAAGCAAATACAAAGTGGCATGAACTAAAGTTGAGGCTTGTCAATGCAAAATCTGTCAGTAAAAAAAAATAAAGATCTACAACCTCATCAGTAATGAGACACTTGTGACTTCTTATATCATCAAGAGCTGGCTGAGTGATGCTACGAGTTCTCTGCAAAGCACTTCTATCCTCAGATCTATCAAAATTTATCCCCTGCTGAAAATGTAGTAAGAGAAGGCTGGCAGTGATGAACTCATCTTGTCATCAAGCATCAACTCCATTTCAATTGATTACTTCATTTAAATGAAGACACCTGGAAATATAAACCATGTGCAAAATTACCATTCATTTTAGCTTTGCTTGCAGGTCACCAAAAAAAGACCCACTGACACGCTTGTGGTAACAGAAGAAAATCTATATGATGGCTTCCTAAAAGTTTCATTGTTCACCTCTGGCCCATCCAATCTTGTTGGTTCACTGATCTAACATTAAAACCTATAAAATTTAAATCAAGGGGGTAAACGAAGGAGTAACAGGCAGATACTTATTTCATGAATGCAATGGTACAATATCTTCTAGTGTACAGATGTAATTAGTTATAGGTTTGGCATACCACAACAGACATCAGACCAACAGCTTTAGGGAAAACCAATTTATCTCTAAGTAACAGTAGAGTAACACCTATATATCAGTGGTGCAATTACCCACGTCATTACAACGGCAAATCCAGTTATTCAGTAGTACGATTGATCATTCACGTGGAAACGACCGCAAACCCAGTCAGTCACCAATACTGAGCCAAATGTAATACCCGGGCAGGGCAGGACCTGCAGAAACGTGGTGATGAGCCGGGCCATCAGGCAGCAGCAGGGCACGGCTGTTTCTTCAGAGGAGCAGCTGGGACCCATGGAGTGGCTGAGGGCATCCCACACCCCCTCATCAGACCACCTCTGCCATTCCTTAGTCGTGGAAGCACCATCTGGACTTGCCAACCGGTCATCCCACCCTGTCCCATGCTGGTCCTGTCACTGGGGTGCATGGGGCACAGAAGTACGGTGTAAGGCAGTACTGGTCTTACACCTCTGTTGTGTGCACAGCACCCAGAAATGCCGTGTAAGGCAACACTAGCCCCACAACAGATAAAACCAATGTTCAGCAGCTTCCGTTCAGCCAGGACAACTTCTGTACTTCATAAAAATCTGCTCAAAGAATAACACACAATTATAAACAGGGGACCTCACTCATGAGTTTAATCGTATACCAATATCAGCTATAGGCATGCTGACTTCCAACAGGTAGTTCCCCACACCCATATAAAGCACTTGACTCTTCTGAAATTCTGTGAAAACATGGCAGGGCTGTATCTCGTGTCAGAGGAAAGAAAACAGAGATTGATAGAGTAAAAATAATAAACTCCTCAAAGCACACGTGCCATCACTGCTATCGTTTCCAGTCTTTTTCTTGACTAAGAAATGCAAGACACGTAGGGCATAAAACCTGATGAGCTCAAGAAATACTCAGAGGATG
>NW_009598878.1:17546-18967 GCF_000690535.1 Cariama cristata
TCTTCTTCAGCAATCCCACCCACTGCAACCATTTCAGACTTCTCCTCCATTCTCAATAACGGCCTTCCACAAAAGCCCACATTGCAGTGAAGGTCTTAGACCTTCACTCCAGCATGCTGTATAGCCTTGCCCAAACATACATGGAAGACTGCATAAGGTCTGTGCTGCAGAAACAACATTCTTGTCTGGTTTTCTACACTCCAAAACTATGGAACAAAATTGCCAGGGCACAAAGAGGCATCAAAAGCTTCCCCATCTTCTCATGGACAGGGCACAAGTCTTTGACCTTGTCTTTTTCTCTTTGTATGTATGTGTCCAAATATGTGCACGCAGTCTTGTACCTACACATATTCAAGCAGAAACAGAAATCCCAAAGCCCCTTTTTTATATATATATGCATCCATACAAGGCTTTATAGCACACACTTCCTCTAATGAGAGAGGAGACAACAGGGGTGATGGTGCTCAACTCTCTCCCAGAAAGAGCAGGGATACTTTGGCACTGAACTGTGTGAGCGTGGCATCCAAATGTACACAGAACGGCGTCCCGTGAAGCACAAAGCTTGAAATTTACCCAAGTTGAATGGGTATGTTTAGTATGCGCAATATTTTAATTTCATTTAGGTTCAAGTCAGAACTGCTTATAACCGGGCTGAATTTGGTATAAATTTCTGAAGCATAACTGTTTCAACTTCTGATGGTTTGAGTTCAGATCTTTCATTTGCAATTAAGTTTCTGCTTTTACTCAGTGCTACTAACACAGCCATTGCTCTTTCCCCACTTTTCCAGATCATTTGTGTCCCGAGAGTACCACTCCCCATGATTACTAAGTGTGATTGATGCTTCTAACAAAATCCCCAAGGAAGAGGAACGTTTTCTTTCAGATTTTCTTGCAGTCCTGGTCGATAACTTCTAAAGAACAAAAAGCTAAGATGCCCTACGATGACAGCCTTCAATCCTCTTCTCCACTATTTTCTCTGCCGTTTCTACGCTTCCCCGTTTCTCCCATCATTTGCCCTTATAATTTTATCTGATTATCAAATATCTGGCAAAGGAGTACTTGGCAGGATTTAGAGCCATTCAGTCACCCAGCGGCCATGGGCCTGAAGGCATAAATGACAGATCCCTCACTCAATTCCCAGCAGACACCACTCGCGTTCCTTGCGCCCCGTGTTTCTCGACCCACGGAACTGCTGGTTTGCCCCTTTCGGGAAGGCGGCTCCGTGTGTGGTTTGGGAAGGGGACAAAGCACAGCTCGGCTGAGCTCTGCAGCAACAACTTCTGCTTAAAACGAGTCTTAAAGGTCAGAGAAAGTAAAAATAAAATAAAAATTAAAAAATAAGTTAAAAATCGCAGGTGTTACTTGAAAGCACCCTCTTTTTGCCTACTTGTTGCCCGCGCTGGCAGGTGTACGGCGGCGGC
>NW_009598879.1:0-45659 GCF_000690535.1 Cariama cristata
CTTCAGGGCATGTTCAGTTGCAGGTATCCTCAATGTTGTGCTATTTCTATGCTTATATTTATGTGAATGTAATTACAGCATTGGCCCAATACCACATTTTAATGGTACAAGCTGGATGGTGTTTGGAGCAAAATGTTTGTGTACCATAAAGACATCTTAAGATCCTTTCATTTCTTCTTAATGAAGATTAAGATAGTATCAGATATGTGGAAGTGCATCTGAAGGAGTGAAAGAGACAAGGAACTTAGTAGTTGTAAAGGCATGAGTTGATAAGATTTCATCTGATAAACTCCTTGCAAAGCAGATATGATTTAATTTTAATTGTGTTCCCAGTGGAGAACTAAAATAGTTATGGTGCAGTAAAGCTTAACACTTACCCTAGTTTCATTTTTTAAAACTTCACTTTAAATTTCATGATCACACCTGTTCTTTTTTGCAGAAAGAAAGGCTGGCTTTCTCTGGCATGGGCTTTAATGAGCTGAAGAAGTCAGTGTCATTCTGGGAAGTAAAGAAATGGAAACAGTGAATCAATCCTTACTTTTTTGGCTTAAGACTAGCATTTCATTGCAGTCACAAAAGTGAGGGATAAATTATCTTGTATGGAAATCCATGCTACATGACTAGTGACAGTGGTAGCTAAGCTAAACTGAAACATCCTAATTTAAGCTGGTTATAATATACTAAATGCATAGTCAGAGTGTTTGTGAGAGCAGTGTCATGGGAAATCCATTATCAACGGAGATGAATGTGCCCATGACACTGAAAATTACACTTCTCTCTGTTATGCTGCTTTTGACCCTTGGTGCTACTTCTAACTTGCATGACAAGAGACACGTCCTGAGAAAGTCGAGTGCGGTATTTGAGGATGTGTCTGCTTTGATACTGCATAGCAGCTAGAGGTGCTTAGTGATGACATGAATGGTGGAAGCTGGTAGTCTTCTGGGCATGTTTAATCTACAACAAAACACTGTCTCTCGGATTACTTTTGGCATTAGCAACATTGACTTGATCCTGTAGTTATGGTTACTGTTTTATTAAATGTAGGAACTAATTTGGTTCAGAAAAATATTCACACTAGTTTATATCATGTTAAAAGAACCAGTGTATGATAAATAACCCTGTATTAATCGCTTTTCCACTTAGCAAAAAGAGAAAAAGAAACTCAGTACAAGCCGTATGGAAAAGTACTCTCAAATACATGATTTTAACGGGGTTGTTATTCAAGAGAAGTTAGATGTTTGAGTGGTGTGCCTTTGACTGAGATAGAAATTGCTTCATATATTGACTGGTTTATAGAGAAAACAAACTCAGATTTCCAAAGGATTCCAAGAGATTAGGAGTCCATCTTCCATTTGCAGCTGTTTTATACTACTTTTTAAAAGTAGGTCAAAGTGCTTGCTGCTATTACTGTCATTTAAAGAGGATTTATTTCAATGTTCGTCCTAGTGAGGAATTTCATTCTAGTCACTTCAGCAGTGATTCAGATTTATGGCTTCTCAAATCATTGGCTGTTGTCTTTATATCACTGATTGTAAAAATTGAGGATGGTGATATGCAGTGATTCTATCAAAAATGTAGGACACTATAAAAGGGCAGACAGTCCAATTGTGGGGTTTCTTGGGACATTCATAGTGTGGATCATTTGCTGCTGAGCAACAAATGGAATATTTAGCAGTCTCCTGTTAATGCATAACTATTATTCTAGTGACTGGTCCAGGTTACTTGGTTAAGATTATGAACAAAGATATTTTTATACTATTCTCATCTAGATTTGCTGTCCTTCCTCCTTCCATAGGAAAAAATGCTGATTTTCCTTATTATGCCTGAGGTCATAAGGTGGATGGGTATTACCTAAACCAGAACCAGGCAGTAGTGTCAAGTGTTGCAGGGAAAGCTCCAATTATTGTCCCAAATGGATCTAAAAAGGACAAGGTGTTTAATGAAATCCTCATATCATTTCCTGTTCAATTTGAAAGAATTTTGGAGCATTCAGGCTAAGCATTTGAATACATGTATGTTTAAGTAATATCTAATACTTAAGACAACATGCATTTCTGAGAATTAGCCATTTGCTAAATGGGCCTTGGGTATATTTGGAAATCTCTACATTTGAACATTAAAGGTCTGCAAACAGATTCTTTAGCATCTAAGATGATCTTATAGTGTGAGTTCTTGCAATTCCATTGTTAAATGTATTTGAAATATGAATAGAGGCACTGTTCATAACCACCCCAGCTATTTGGAAAGTTTTGTGCTGTAGAGTAGAGGCAAGTCTTATTCCTTTGCGTTTTATGACTTTCAATGACATTTCATGGCTGATAAATGCAATTTTCCATTTTGTACAACAAGTAATCGTATGGTTTTAAGTTTCCATCAATCAGTTGAGCTTTTCATTATGTTTTTTATTGTTACAACTGGCTATGGTATAGAACAGTTTGTTTCAATTATATTAGCAACATCCTGACTATTTTTCACCCATGTGAGTAATGGCAAATACTTTCACTATATATAAAATATGGTTGACTTTGTTTAGTAGCTGTTTGGTACAAAAAAGTGTTGATAGAATTCTTAATTTCTTGATGTTTAAAAATTTGATAAAAAGAAAGGAACACTTCAGTGTAAAAGTACAACATTTCACCTGGCTGCTCAGCTACTTTGTGTATCTTGCATTTGTTAATTTAATGGAAATTATAGTTGTATTGTGTCTTGTCTTGGTTTTGACTGGGATAGAGTTAATTTTCTTCCTAGTAGCTGGTGTAGTGTTGTGTTTTGGATTTAGTATGAGAATAATGTTGATAATGCACTGATGGTTTTTAGTTGTTCCTAAGTAGTGTTTATACTAAGTCAAGGACTTCTCAGCTTCTCATGCCCTGTCAGCGAGAAGGCTGGAGGGGCACAGGAGGCTGGGAGGGGACACAGCCAGGACAGCTGACCCCGACTGACTAAAGGGATATTCCGTGCTGTGTGATGTCATGCTCAGTACATAAAGCTGGGGGGAAAGCTGACTGGTGGCTGCTGCTTGGGAACTGGCTGGACATTGGTCAGAAAGTGGTGAGCAGTTGCATTGTGCATCAATTGTTTTGTATGTTCAAATTCTATTATTATTATCATCATCATTATTATTTCCTTCCTTTTCTGTCCTATTAAACTGTCTTTATTTCAACCCATGAGTTTTCTCATTTTTACTCTTCTGATTCTCTTCCCCATCCCTCCGGGTGACAGGGAGTGAGCAAGTGACTGTGTGGTGCTTAGTTGCCATCTGGGGTTAAACCATGACATACCTGTAATCTAATCTGATTGATTAGAATCTAATTGATTCTGCAGTAAAAAAGCAGTCTCATCTGAGGGGAGTGATCTTCTTATCAATGTAAATAAATACCTGAAGGGAGGATGTAAAGAAGATGGACCCAGGCTCTTTTTAGTGGTGTCCATTGACAGTTTTTGGCCCCCTAATACAGCAAAGACATAGAGAAACTGGAGTTCAACGGAGAGCCACCATAAAGGTCAAGGACAGAGGCAAGAAGATGAGGGAACAGGGCTTATTCAACCTGGAGAAGAGATGTCTTCTAGTGGCAGCCCCTCAGTACCTGCAGGGATATCAGCAATGCAGCCTAACAGTGTTTAGTTTGCTCTGTCACAAACAAATTTTCAGACATCTCAGTATGCTTACAAGAGTTAAATTTAGTGGTCTCTAGTAGTTTTTTATTTTGAAGCAGCAGCTGCAAAGCCAACTGTTTTTGGCAGAGCCAACCATTACCTTCTATTTGAGCCTTATTTTTAAAAAAGGCCTGAATATCTGTCCTCTTGAAGAGGAGAATGAAAGTAATCAGCACTGAGTTTCAAACACAATCTTTTGTGCAGTCTGTTTAAGCACCATTTATTCCCTGATGTCTTGTTTGTTTACAAAATAGCTTGGATGAAAATGGCATCCCCAAAGCAATGGTTTATTATGAATGCAAGGGTAAAATTGTAATTCTCTCTTGGAACTAAGGATGGTTCCAATATGCAGGTTGACACATGCTCTTGGAGACTTTTTTATGGTAAATGATCCCCATGTGTCACAGATTTTAGCTTTATGGACTAGCTGCACACAGAGACCTTGTCAGGCAGATGAACACAAGGCCAACAGATGGACTGGAAAAGGATATTCTGAGCTACCTTTTATCTTGTGACTATTGCATTAATCGGTCATCTTCACAGATTACTTTTTCTATTTGAAAGGCACTTCAAAAAGTAATTATATTTTTAGAGCAAATTTAAAATACTGTAAGATTTTGATATAATTGCTCCAGTACTCTATTTTTTTAAAAGTATGTAGCTTTGTTTCTGTTATCTATGTAGTGGCGGAATTCTGTACTTAGTAAACATGCATAATTAGCTGAACACTTCAAGAGTCTGGTAGATGAAATCTTGATTTCATTACCGTCTGTTTTGTATAGGGCAAATGGACTTTTGCATAGAGCAAGGGAATAAGTTTAAAGGCATAGGAAATGAAAATTTTATAAGAGTTTCTGCCCACCAGGGTTGATGAATCAGACTGACTTCAAAGAGAAATGAGGTTTTCATGTCATCTGCTGTTTTCAGTTGTTCTTAAGCTTAAAGGGGTGAGAGCTTTCATGTATCTCTCTCTCATATGCTGCATTTGATCCCAAGCTGATCAAAGTCTTCTGGTTAATTTCAGTAGGTCTTCAGTAGACGTTAAAATCAGTTTTACTAATTGCTAGAAGGGAAAGATGGGATTTTCAGCCACCTGAAAAGTGCATAACTTCCATCAAGGTCTTATGGAAATCAACACTGAAATACGTAGTTGTGCATCAGTTCCATTAATAGTCAGCAGAGTGAATTACTTCTGAAGGAACAGAGCTACAATATGACTAAATTAATTGAGTGCTTTTTTTACCTGTGTCATCTAAGGCCATGTTATATCTGGATAGTTAGCTGTACAACTGAAGAGTGTCTTCAGCAAATGCACAAACTTTCTGGAAAAGAAAAATCAAGTTTCCAAACTTTTAACAATGTATAAATTCTTTTTCCTGCAGTAAGTATGCCATTTTGTTTCTTTGCTGACAGTCTGAGTCCACACATGATGTGATTTTTAGGTTAGCTCATGACAAATGACTGTATGAACCATAGAAAGTAGAGAGGGAGAGATATAAAGCTTAGGTTTATAAAAGCTTGTCATCATGGTAGAAATGAAGTCTTGCAGTTGAAAAGCCAACTATGACTCCCTCCAGCACAAGTGACCCCTCCAGCCTGTCTATACTTGTAAGATTAGTTGTTATTTTCCCCAGGGGACAGACACAATGTGTGAGTTCCAACAGCTGCTCCTCTAAGCAGTGCAAAGTATTACAAGAGGAGGAAAGAGGAAGAGTAAAAAAATAATTTGATCAACACTGGTATTAAAAGACAAAGAATACATGCATACACCATGTTTTCAACCGCTTTAAAATACATGTGGCTATTACTTTCTGGTACAACTGAATTTACTGCTTAACTCATTAATGTCCTTTGACTGTGACTAATAGGAAATCATGTTTATTCAGGACTTCTGTGGCCTCTGTCCGAAGTGATAATGAGCATACCATCTGTGATAGTAATTTGTGTGATGTATACATATATGACCAGAGAACTGGAAGGATCATAAAACGTGTTGCTTTTGCATAGATTCAAGAATATCTATTTGATGACAGAGTGACTTTCTGCTGCTGTCAAGTTGAAGTGAAGTCACGCCTGATGTCTGAATGACTTTCTGCTCTGTTAACACTTCCCTGAGGTACTGCAACCTGTTCTGGGTTGAAATTTGGATTAGTTCACAGATGGCTCCACTAGTTTCATGTTAATAATTCCTGGACCTAGGTCTGAATAGGAAAGTTCAGAAAGAAAAGAGATTGTGATTTGAAATAGGTAGATGGAGGTGCTCTCAAATGACACGTACAGAATATTTTTACTGGATTTGAATTACTTATGTCTGTTTCTCTGGACACTGAATTTGTTCTCTCATAAAAGGTGAATGTATTTCCTTCCACTTAAAAATATCAAACTGTCGCAACATTTAAAAAATTACGTGTAAATATGCTGTATATCAGAATGTTACAGAGAACGGGTGAAAAATCAAAGTGGAATACAAAAGAAAGTTTTACAGTCAGCAGGGACATACAAGTAGAAAATATTATATTTAGGGAAATAGTGTGGGTTTTGGTTTTTTTGTTTGTTTGTTTTTGGCTTTTCCTTTAAAGAAAAGGACTGTTGCAAATAGTCACACAGTTAATGTGAAAGCCTGTGGAGTAATAAGGCCAAGTAACCTGAGTTTTCTTTTGCTTTCAGATCGGTAAAATCCGTTATGCATGTGAAAAAATGAGTCAGAAATGATCAGAGCAATGCTGATGTAACTATTCATAAAATCAGACTATTTTCATTAGTGTTCATATCAGAACAAGACTGTGAATGGAGAAGGCTGGGCATTGTTAACAGTTTGAAATATGTGTTTTGTATTCTTTTACTCGATTGCAAGTCAGAAAGTTCATTCTAATATGTTACCTCCACTGGCAATCTCATTCCTTCAAGTAGTTGCAGACCAAGCATGGTTAGCCCAGTTTTACTGTTTTTACACAACTATGTTAAGCAAGCGTATTTTACTATTTCACTTCCTACCCTAAAGCAAACAGACTTATGATACATCTAGGTATAGGGAAAACAGGTAGTATTTCGCAAATAGGCCTTCATACTACATTGTTTTAGCGTTAACCATAACAATGTATCCAAAACCTGTATCCAAAGTAAACAAAAGCAGTGATTGATGTAGCCTTCTTTACAGTCCTGTGGTCCATGCAGGACCACCAAAAAATAGCGTTAAACATAACAATGTGTCCAAAACCTGTAAACAAAAGCAGTGATTGATGTAGCCTTCTTTACAGTCCTGTGGTCCATGCAGGACCACCAAAAAAATGAATTTTTCTCATCCTTAGATTCTTAGCTTTTTCAAAATAAGACATACGCATAAAATTAAATATAAGCAGGCAAATGACATGTACTAAGCATTCCAAAGGCTGCTCAAATGATTGTGATCACCTTCTGTGAATAGTACTCAAAAAGTAAGCATTAGTCTCTTTTAGGTTCGTAAGATTGATTGTTTCCCATCTTTCTGGGGCTTAGATGGAATATGAATCATGCACATGAGCCTAAAGTCATGACTGTCCTCTGTCTGTTACAGTGCAGAGGGGTGGTACTGTCACTCTAAAGCACAGCTCTTAATCTCGATCTGGAGCAGAGATATTTGCATTGTTGTGTGCTGCTTCTCTGCTTCTCCAGCCTCTTATCTTTCCATCCAGCCATAGCCTCATGTTTGATCAACTTGATAATTTCCACTCTGATAACTTCCACATCTTCTGGGCTCATACTCCAGCAAATATTTCCACAGTACAACTCCCCACTTCTCCTCCTCTTTGAGGATATGGCTACTGTTGAGTTGTATTCTAACCAGATTAAAGCTAATCTGGTTAGACTCTACCTGTTTTCCACATCTGAAAGTATTTCCCTTTTCTGGTCTAGTATCAGTGTAGTGGGCTATTAGTGAAGCTCTTTTCCCCTTGTATTTAGCAGATCTAGTTCCTGAAGATAACCATACTATAAATTACCGTTATTAGGCAAATCTTTCATTGTTTACACTGATGCAGTGCCTACTCCTGCCTTCTTGGAGAACTGTAATTCATTTGAACATGGTGACATTTCTGTTGGCCCTCTCTTAAGGGGCTAATCATCTGTGGAATCATTCAACAGGTCTAAGAATATCCATATCTCCTTTCCAGATGGACTCCTGTGTTCTGCCACTACCTAACACTGCAAGTCTTTGTCAGAAGAGCTTGAAACTCAGCAGAATTCCTGTGTGCTTACTACCAACTGACTGGATCCAAGAGCAGTGTGAAGCAATGGGAGCCCCTTCTTCCATCTGTTACACTAGCACACCTAAGCACACAGCCCACCTCTCTGGCCTCCCCCGCATTTTTGTTTAGATTTTTTGGTTGTTTTTCTGCTTCGTTTATGAATGGTCAGTGTGATTCTTGTGACTATTACTTGTGCTAGGATTAGTGGACAAAAACCTTGGTATAATGCTGGTTTATAAAAACAAACAAAAAAAACCCCTTATCTATCCAGCTCCTAGTACATGGGACTGACTATTGAGCATCATCGGTTGGTGGCCTTGTTTCACCCCTATAGAAGCTGGTAGAAAAGTGCCATGGTTGCCTGTGAACTTCAGGTCTGTCCCTGTCAGTGAAACTTTCCCGTTTCACAGGAAATTATTGTTTAACATTAACTATACCCTTTCAGTGGTTGATTTTCCAGCAGCGATAATTGCGATAGGTATTTTTATCATGTGAGTTGACGAAATTTGGATTAGACTGGAAACATTTACAGCCAACGTTTTTGATGCTAATAAAAAATGCAGCTGCTCAGTACCTGAAAATCCTGGATTATGGTGTGTAGTGCCTAGCTTTTATTGCCTGGCTCTGGAAACAGAATGTTATGGGATCACATTCTGTGAAACTTTATCAAGTTGTAGAAAGAATCAGGGTCAGTCCTAGAGTCTTCCAAGTCGTTTGTCTAGTTTATGAACTCCGGCTTTTCACATGACTGAGTTTCCCACTTGCGGCTGGAAGTCTGAATGTTACAGAGTAGCTGAGGACCCCAACTGGAAGTAGTTAGTGTGGGTGCCACCTATAACATCCCAGAGGATGCTGTGTCTCCCCCTCCTCACCCCCCATCCCCCAAAGCTGAACCCAGAAGCCCTTCCAAAATTGCTAGTTACGGTGATAATTTTTACACTTTTCAGTGAGACTGAAATTGTGTGTCTGGTGCTGAAAAAGTGACAGGCTTATCCATTCACTAAAAAAATGACATTGAAAACATTTTCAGCTTTCTTTTCAGGCAAAATAGGAGTGTTTTGCCTGCGATGTTTTGTTGCATATTGAGCAAACAGCATTTGATTATATTGTCTAACCAGACAGCAACAAAACATTTCTAGACATCTGCTAGCCTCAAGAAGAAAAATAATCTGTCTTTAAGGTCTTCCTTTAGGCTAATGCTGCTTCTCTCACACTTGGAATTCCTAATCTTCGTCATTGTAATTAGAAAATTGTTTTGGTGAGAATGAGGTGGGCACAGAAGACTCAGTGTCTGCACATACAGTATCTGCTACATGATCCGCTCAATGTCGCGCAATCACTTGGGAGTACAGTAAGGTTAAAGGAAAGTGGATCTTCAGTGACATTTTAGAAGTACTGTATGATTTTTCACACATGCACCCCAAGCTTAGTTCTACTAGGCCCATTTGTGGTCCCCTCAGTGTCTGACAACATTGGTCTCTTGTTTCAAAAATGAATCGAGGTGAACAACTGCAAGGAATGCTTTTATGTCTTCTGTTTAATGGAAAGCAAATCGCTGAACAGAAGTTAGAGTTCTGTTACAGTCATGCCACAGGGTTGTTCTGTGTGCCACAGCCAATGTGGCAATCTGTAGTTGTGTTTACTGTTTCTCAGTGCTCCCACACTTGACCTTAGCCTGATATTCCCCCATGCTACTTAGCTAGAGGGTGGACTTGGCGGTGTTAGGTTTACTGTTGAACTCGGTGATCTTAAAGGTCCTTTTCGACCTAAATGATTTGATGATTCCAGGAGGCCAGCTAGTGTCATCTTCCACACTTCCTATCCTGAACATTACCTTTACATGCATGTTCATCTTTTATGGTTTCTTAATGTTGCTTAGGTAATTTCATCACATACTAGAGCAAGAATGAGTATCTTACTTTAGGAAAGATAACAGCAATAATGATAACCTATTTTTATGGCAATCCATGATAAAGTTAAACAATTGTTTTTCCAATGTTCTGGTTTTGTTCACAAACAATACACTTTTTAATGATGTAAAGAAGACTTGGGGATAATTTAAAACTTTTGGAGCTGTGACAGTGCTGACCCCCACTGAGTGCATAGCTGTGATTCCCTAAACACCGTTTGTTTCAAATTCATTTCAAATACTGTTGTCTTTGAAATCTACAAGCAGTCAGCCTTGCCTAGCTCTTTCTGTCTTGTTAGACTGAAATGATACAAGAATGCTTAGGGTAACAAATAATATAGAAACAGCGTTTTCTGTGTTTCACAGTGAATAGACGTCTTTAGTTATCTATGTAAAAACAGCTGATAGCGACTTTAGAACAAACTCAAACTAAGATCTTCTTTATTCAGTTTTCTCTAATAATATATGAACTGAATTATGATGTATCAAATGCATGACATTCTTACTTGATCATCACAAAGTTTTATCTTTGTCATGATTAGTTTTAAAATCTGTGTTTCTAGTTCTAAAAAAGTATTTTAAGTGCCAAAACTACTTCATCTTAAGCTATCAGGATCACTCCTTCGCATCTGTGACCTTGCCCTCTTGAGATTTTTCTTCATCATTTTCCTCTTCCATCAGGCAGTCAAATGCGTAAGTATCTGGGTTTGTATGTTTCATCAATACAGCACTCTCCCAAGTGATTGCTGGCTTTCAGAATAGATGGAAAAATACTAAAAGCTGAATAGCTGGAGAGACTGACAGCGTTCATTCTTTGCAATGTCCTTTCCTCAAATGCTTTAGTAGTTCTGTTGAAAGCACTTTTTGTTTGCTCTTTGTGTGAACTGAATCTTGGGAATTTTACCTCATTTAATATTAGTTGATGTTAGAGCATTTTATTAGCAGTATTGTGGTTACAGATGAGTTTTATTTTAATTTCTGAGTTTGATGCCAGCTGTTTTCTGGAAAATTTACCTTGTAGATGGAATATCTTTCTGTTCATTTTCAGGGCAGAAATAGAATAATTTTTTTTTAATGTTTCTTTTTATTTATTGTGGTGTCCTTGAGAAGAAGACCTGTGTTTACAACAAACCTGACCTTGTCTTTGTACTCTGATAATTAGGAAACTTATTTAAAACTGGTCATGATCTTTGTTCTCTGGAGATTAGAATCTTTCAGATGCATGGAGTTCATTTTAGAGTAATTAAACTCATAAGGATTTTTCTGAACATATGGTGGAATTGCTTTTTTTTTTATTTGAGTTGAGCTCTTGAATGTGAACCCTTCCTGGCTCCAGATTTACAGAAGGGAGAGGAATGATATCACTATTGCTTGTGGTATAGCACCTGACTCCATTGTAATTGAGCCATGCAGACAGGTAGATAAGGGGTCTCTGCTGATTTAACAGGCAAGGAGATGGAGAAGAAACAAAACAGTAGAGAGACTTGCTTGAGAATTACACTGCAGGTTGATAACAAAAATGGGAATTCTTCTTATCCTTCATGACTCTAACTCACTCTTTACCTACAAAATGCTGTTGGCTGTCAGGTTCAGAGTGCAAGCCCTCTCCTGGGGTTTTGGGCTAGCCTTGATATGGCACAACTTTGCAGCCTTGAGGATCCTCAGCGAGGACCTGCCCCTTCTTTGCTAGGGGCTGCTTTTAAGCTCCAGTTCTTGCTCTTGGTCTCTGCCTGAGCTATGCTGCAGGTATGCCTGTGCCCAGTCTTGTATCTCTGGACAGTTGGCAGAACCTGGTAACCATCACTGGACCTGCCTCGTATGCTTTGCTTGGGTCCTGCAGGACTGCACCTTTGTCGCTGAGGGCACAGCCCTGCCCGCCTTGCTGTGACTTCGGGCTCCCATCTCACTTTACCTTACAAAACAGCCTGCTCTTGCTGCTCCTGGAAATTGTCTGTCTTTTTGTAGATGGGTGTATATAAGGTGCAAAACTAGCAAAACAAAAATATCCTGCTGGAGGCAACTTCAAATGTAGGTACTGCAAAGCATATTTTTCTTTCTCGGTTTAGATACTAGCTTATGTTGTGATGCAGAGAAATTTTAAATTTGTCAACTTCATTTATCACCTTCTTGCATTATTTTACTTGTCCTGCTTTTTCTTTAAGGTAGATGCTGTCTCCATGTCTGTCTATTCACTGCTGGCCTCATCACTGGATGCTATGCTATGTGCCTATGCTTCATGCTGGAAAGCATTTGATCACAACGAAAAAACAGAATGAGATTTTTAAAGGGAAATTAAGGGTTTATCCCTTAATAGATCACTTCTTGCTATTGCTAATTTAACAGCATTATGCAAGGTAATTGACAATCAAGAGATTGTTAAACCAGATCAGATTTTGGTTAGATTGTATTTGTATGCCTATGGTTTATGCTCCCTATGTTACAGAGTGGAAGCAGTCACAGAGTTCAGAGTGAAAAGGGAGCGCATAATTTAATAGTATCAGATGAGCATAGTATCCTTATATTTAGCTGCTGAACTAAATCCTTTTAAAATCTTGTTTGAATTTAGGATTTTGTGCTAGTGAGAAAAGCAGTATTTAATTTGGAAAAAGAAAAGGTGGTTGAAGAGAGCTTCCTCTGCAAAGAAACTGGGGCACTCTAATCTGCATGTGCTAGTTTTCTACATGAGAAATGCAGAAAGGATTTTCCACTTTCTGAACTGTCAGTTAGATCCACAGTGAAACATTTTGGCAGTCGCTTCCTGTATGGTTTGTCATGTGTCTCCTTGATGATTTCTCATTCTGTGGAGGAAGGGATGAGTGAGGAGGAACTAGCAAATGTTAATCCTAAAAAAAAAAAAATAAAAATCTCAGTGTGTGTCATTTAGAAATGTCACGCACACCTTGCAAAGAGTATGCTATCTTTTAAATAAGGATCCTGCAAGGCAGCGTGGGTGACAGTGGAGATTCTGCCACTGCTACACAAGTGCACTTGCAAGGCAGAATCTGTATTTGATTGTAATCATTCTCATAAAAAAAATAAAAATAAGCTTTTCAGACTGAGTGTGATTATCAGGAAAACATTTGTTGATGCTTCTGAGCAGATTCCCCTGGAGGATAAAATACATGGCGGAAAGCTGCCAGGAAAGGACATCACTAACGTGGTTAAGTTGGCAAAGCTGTCCTTTTACCACCTACTCCTCTATGAAACCCTGTCAGGGAAACCAGAGTGTATTTGCAGAGGTTTCTGTTAGCATGGATTTTTCCTTTATGCTCTAAATAGTGTTAGTTAATGGTGCAGTTTCTGAAAGACTAGCTAGAATTGACTGATTTATAGAGGAAACTAAGATTTCCTATAGATCTTGTATTTATTTCTATTTAATTAAAGGATCATTTCCATTTTTTACAGACCAATGTGGTTATCAAGCGATGCTCACAGAATGGGTCAGAACCGCTTAAAACTTCTGGCTTCTGTTTTGTGTGCTGCTGTCAGGCTTTAGAAGAGCCCTGAATCCCTCTGCAAGGTGCTAAATTGTTATGTAGGATGTACATAAAATAATTCTCAAGTGTGGTAGTTCCACTCCATGGTGGTACAGCCAGTTGAAAAGATAATTCAAACATAACGGTCTTAAAATACAAAAGGCTAAGCACTTTAATTATCTCACCAGGCATGCAGGAATAAACTTGAGTTGACTTCCATGGGCTTTGTACAGAAAACTCAGGTTCCATTTGTTTACAACTATTGATAGTTTAGGGTACCTGAATACAGGTTTCTAAACTTCCTAACTTCTTTTTTTATAAAAACATTTTAGAGTAATGAGGCCTTGAATACTGCTTTTATCTTGTAAAATAAGGAAGCACTTAGTGAAGGAAATCAGAGTTCCTTTGACAAGCTTGTAAAAGACCTTTATAGTGTAGTGAGCCATAATTCTCTGACCCTTTTTCTGATAACATTTTATCAGAAATATTTATTTCACAGTTCGTAGAGGAAGACTGTGAGACCACTTTTAACTGTTCCTTTTTTAACGTTCATGTGACCTACGCAGATTTTTCCACCTAATCTCGGTTTCCTAATTTTTTGGCCAAATATTGTGAAGTCTTTAAAAACTTCTGATTTCTTCTAAAGTGCAGTGCCTTATCATTCAAGTTAAATGAGCTTCTCTGCAGAACCAGTAGGATTGAAACACTGAATCTCTATGGAACAATGCAATATTACAAATACAAGAGTGTCTTTTTTTTTTTTCTCAAGGATTGTATGCTCTGCAATTTGAGGTACTCTCTACTTTTCACTTTTTCACTGTATTGTATCTTTATATGATAGTTGAATATGCTAATGAGTGAAAGACTGAGGAATACATTCCCAAATAAGAAACTGTTGGCCTGCTGCCTCAGCCTCTAAATAGGTTGTCCAGAAGGTACCAATAGTATCCTAAAAGCATGTCTCAGCAGGTATAAACTATTACTTTTCCATTCGCTGCAGTTACGATTTTTGTTAGCTGAAGACCTTTATGAAGTGTTAAGGATAATCTAGATTCCTTCTAAAGGGATAAAAAGGAGTCTAATAGACACAAAACTAATTAATTAGCTTAGATTATTTTTTGTTTATATTTCTGCAGAGAATTCTCAACCCATGACACAGCAAATAGCTGGTTCAAGATGCATCAAAATTTTTCATAGGTGTGTATACTGGAAAAAAATAAATAAATGCAGCTGCACAATTGAAAGGCTTCTCTGTCTCCAAAATGTCTTCAAACATAATCTAAAAATCTCTTCTTTTCAAAATGAAGAATATCTAGATTTTATAGTAATGCTTTCAATCTGCTCATCTTAAACTGTTTTCCAGAGATATGTAAAACTTCTTTTTTTCCCTAAAGGATGTCAGAACTGCAGAGGTCAAATTAACTTTTCATGCTCTATGGACAGCCAGAGATAGAAGTAGAAACAGAAACTTCTGAGTTCCAGTCTTATGCTTTCTCAAAACATGCCATCCTATTAGATAAAAGCAGAGCATTGTGTCTTCTGCACTGGCTCAGCTTGTGCTGTTTTATAGTTAAAACTCTGTGTAACTCTGCTTAAGGGACTCTTCAGCTTCTCTGGGTCTGTATTGCCGTATCCTTCCAGTATATCTGTTCTTATATTGTAGCAATATTCAGTCCCACTGTACTCCAAGGAGGCTGTATAACAGAGGAAGCCCCCATGTTTTTAATGGAATCAAATTGGTTCTGTAAAATGGTGTTGACTTACCAGTCTACCAAGAAACTTGTTTTGAAGTAACCTCAGTTTTACTGAAATGCCTATATTTTGTCCCCTCTCTTTGGCAGTGGCCTTGGGATCTGTTTATTGGAAGTGTTGTTATTACTCTTAATGAGCAAAATTATATTGTACTTAGACTGAAATACTGGAAAGACAGAGTCCAGTAATAAGTTACAAAAAACAATATTTAAGTCTTATATAACAAAGTGAGGAAAGAGTAGCTTCAGTCCTGCTTTTGTCTGACTGGTGGTTAAACAGAAGCATAAATCTGAGCTACAGTCTTACAATATGTCACTGGTTTAACAAATACCTTTGTCGCGCATCCTGTCAAGATAATAAAGATTTAAGCTCCAAGAATGTTCTCTCTGTGTATGAGAAACAAATTTAAGAGGGCTGCAATTTCCATTCTTTCAAGACATTCTGCCTAGCAGTTCAGTATGGATCTTTAGGGATTATATTATTTCAAGTGTAGTTTTACTCAGCACCTGTGAGACCAACTGCTGTGAAATCAAGTACCTGTGTGAAGAAATCTGTCTCCTAATCACATTTTTCTTGCCTCTGTTAACTTTACAGTTCTTTCATTGAAGAATAATCTTCATCCACTGTGAAGCCATATTGTGCAGCTCATGTAGACTTGCCCTCCCTCTTGTGTTATTTTTGCAATACCATAGTATCTCTGGAGGCCCATTAAAAGGTATTACCTGTTAGGCTGCATTCTTCAGGAAGGCTACAAATACAAAGGGTAGGGGGCTTTGAAGTCCACGCAAGATTGTGAGAAGAGTCATTTAGGAGGGAACTGCACTACCTTCAGATGCATGTATGTGCAGCAGAAAGTGAAGGATGACAGAAAGCTTACATTAAACTTCTAATGTGTGCTTTAGTTAATATATATCTGAGATGTAAACACAAGATAATTCGGATATTTGTTCTCCAGCAGCAGATTATTTGTGTAAAAACAATGAAACAAACTTGAAATAACTTCACAAGTGATCAATTCCAAACTGCTGTATGGAGATGATGTCCTAATTGTGAAGTAGTGCTCTTAATACTTTCTGGGAATAATTTCTTAAGGAAGCTACCCAATAAGGTATATACAGGTTATATGGTACGCATATGCTGTAAATTCGAAATTGTATATTGTATAGTACTCAGTTTTCTTTTCAAAAGTATAATTTTTATAGTTCCAGGATGTATAGTCATTCTTTTTTCTATTTTTTCAAAGTATGATAACATTATGAAAGGGAAATAAAGGCAACATCAGCAAATGAGTTTGCTGCACAGTCCTTCTGAAGTATGTTTCATATTCTTGTCCTGAGAAAAATTTCATTGTGATCAAGAGAAGGTTCAATTACGGAAAAAGAGCAGATGTTCTCCAAGAAATATCTACTGTGGTCAGAAGATGAGAATTTTAAATTGATATTTGGCATTTTTGCTGGTCTTACTGGACTTCTGATTACATTATTGGCAAAATTGTTTAAAACGTTCTGACTTTATTATTTCAGGTGCTTTTTGTTGGAATAGCAGATGCTAATGGTTACAAGAATTGAAGGGGGAATTAGTCTTCCAATAGGCACTTTGATTTGGTCTAAAAGTGCTCGCAAGTCTTCTAAAACAATGTTTTCTTTTGCCATCAAAGAAAAGTAATTTTATTCATGTTTTGCAAATTGGGCCAATTTCATTGACTTTTCTGGTGAGAACCTAGAGACCTTTTGAACTGGATTTTAGGGGATTCCAAACTTTCCAATTCTCAGCAGAGTATCTCCAAACTAATTAACGCTTTAGTATTTTTCTCTCTTTTCTTAAATGGACATTGTGGACTTGTCCATTTTGAGACAAATTTTGGAGTAAACTTTTTGGTAATGAAAACTTAATTCTGACAATTTCCTTTTGAACTTTCAGAATTTCTCACATGATTTTTCACCAAAAAAAAGGGTTTCTAATTTGTAACCTGCTGTCTTAATAGTGCTTTTTTTTTTGGTCTTCTCAGCATTGCCTTTCAAGTGATGAATATATGTTTCAATTACAGAGAGAATAAACAAAAGTAGTGCTTTAGGAGAAGAATGAATATCCGAATCTTTCTGTCCTCTGAGGCAGAATTGAAATATTTTGTAGCTTGTACTTTTAGAGTTTATTCCTCCCTCCCTCCCTCTTTTTTTTTTTTTTTTTTTTTTTGGCACTGTAACATTGAACTTAAGCCTTTAGAGCATGCCAAAATTGGTAGTGTGCTTTATCTACCTGTACTGAGTATGGTAGAACCAGGTCCACGACGCTGTTTCATACAGTAATTTTAGGCATTTAGAAATAAGGATGAGACCTGTTAATAAATGTTAGAAAATCTCGAACTCACCCTACAATAAATAAACAACTTGTCTAGGTGTTTATGAAACTTTTACTGTAGTGTTCATCTGCAGGAATATTTCCAAATCTGTGCCTAGCTCCTAACTTGTATGGTAGTAATACTGCAGTTAGTTAAGCGCTGTATAGACTTTTCTAATACTCAGGTTTCTGAATAAAATTTTGTGTTTAAGAATGTATATTGCATGTTAATACAGTAATAAGTCCTGAAAATGCAAGTGGCTTGTTAAAGCACGGTAGAGCTTGACTAGCCCAGTTCTTCATGGAGGACTGATACTGAAATTTGTTTGAGCATCACTATCACTACGCTAGTAGGCAACTGCAGTGAGCAGGGACTTCTTAGAGATGCTTTGTTGCATTTGTGGAGCTACTGGTTTCTGTGCTTGTGTGAAATGTGGTATTGCTGACCGAGCTCTCCGAACGGTGGGAAGCAAGGTCAGGGAGCAGGCAGTTGCACATATGTTGTCTGCAGGGCTGCAAATAGCTCCTGTTGCTTCCCTGGTGAGGACATGACGATGGCAGAGCAGCGTAGTGGTGGAACTTGCCCTGCGGAAGATGTTCGTACAGTGTTTATTGCTATTTGTAGGAACAGGCTGTAATGCTAGCATGAATAAGGCGCATAACGTTTTGCAAAAGGCTGTTAGTTTTGTAATAGGCATAGTCAAATGTTTCAACCTTGGATGTGTTCAGATAGTTTTCACTTAACAGATAAAACCAATAGCTGATTCTTTCTATGGTTATTTGTACCAGACCCAAACACTAAAGACTAACTCATCCTTAACTTATGCCTGACTGCTATACTTAGCTTTTGTCTAAAAAAGCGTGGAATTATGCTTGTCACATTGCAATGCCACAGATTTGGAACTTACAATTCTGATAAACCCAAAGGACAACTTTTCATGTGATCACGTCAATATTAGACATTTTCTGAGACTTCAAAAAAACAACACTGAAGATAATATTCTGCCAAGGCTTTCAACATGGTTTGGATTCTCAGGAATACCTAAACAAGAAACTCCGCATGAAAACTGCAGGAGAAAGTGATTCATGTTCATTCAATTTTAGAAAATTCATATTCAGGGTTTCCTTTGGGTTTTTATAGAAATAGCACCATTTCAAACTTAACAGATTTCTACAGTGTATCTTGGGTAATCGTGTGAATATCCATAAGCAGCATATTAATAGTGACTACTATAGTAATATAAACTTTCATAAACAGTAATTTCTTTAAACTTAGGAAGTAACCGTGGGAGGAAATCTCATCATCAATGTTGAGGCCCTGGCCTTCCTCTCTTTTAAGCCAGCCTGTTGCTTTTGTTAAACAGAAATGCAGTAACTTCTCCACTAGGTAACTGTTATTCCTGCTTAGCCTTTAGCCTTTTAAAGACCTCTTTTGATTTCTTCAAAGGTATGACTCCAGTAAAAGTCTGAATATTGCCCAGACTTCTTTTTTTATGTGTGCTTCATGGTTGCAGCAGTGTTAATTAGAAATGAATCAACCGTGGCAAGCAGGCAGTCGATACCTGATTTAATTATATTATCTTTAAAGAACAGAAGTAGGTAGATGGCGTGCAGGATTCTATGAGATCTCTGTGAGGGACAAACACCCAGAATTCTCAGTATTATTTTAAGGTGATCTTCATAAGTTAGTGTTTTAGTAGAACCTTTTGTGGGGTGAGGGGGGTTCCTGTTTGGGTTGTTTGTTTTTTCAGTGCTAATTACAGGAAGACTTTTAATGCAGTTAATTTTCATTCCGAATTACTTTTTTCATAGTAAAGTTGGTCCAATGCCTGGGGTGTAATGTACATGAAAGTCAGAGTTTAATTTCCTGCTCTGCCATGTGTTTCTCATAGGGAGTTTACCTTGCTTCAGATTCTTAAAGATGACATGACCTCAGATTCAGCAGGGATGATCTTTTTTATTTCTTCCAAGACTGGGAACTATAACTGTATGCATATTCCGGATGAAGGCTTGCACATTAATATTATTATGGTGGCACAGAATATTTAACAGTCTAGGCTGTTTACTGTCATTTTCAGGCACCTGAAAAAGATGAGTTTGAAGGCCTGAAGCTTAGGATTGTTATGTTTCTTTGTTGTCAATGAAGAGAAGTGTCTTCATAGCGCAATTCAGACCAGAGAACCTTAGGAGCTGGCAGGCAGTTAGTATGAATGCTAGCTCTCACATTCCTGGTTTTTACTATTGTAACCAGAAAAAGTTTGAATAACTTTCATGTTAGTACTCAGTAAAGAATTTGTTCAGCATTTGTATTGAAGGGAACTTTGTTTAAAATGTCTTTTCCTTTATAGGTTTAATTCTTACAAAACCAGAATATTTTGATATACAGTAATGAGGCCTTTTAGGGTTGTGAAGATTTTCTTTTAGTTGGTAGCTGATACTTCAAGGGGAACTTAATTACTGTTGAACCAATAGCCAAATGTATTGTGTTAACTTCAACACATGTGGCAATTAATTGGTACCAGTTGAGGCTTATGTGCCCTGTGGCTGCCCAGCTGCTCCGTACAGGGCTAGGTTAGAAAACAGAACTTTGTCTTCTAGGGTTTGAACAAGCACATCTGTCCAAGCAAGCTGCTGAGTTGAACAAAAAGAGAATGAGTTTTAATGAAAACATTTAGACAGATTAAGTCCTGCTGTTGTGACCCAAGCTATCAGGTGTTCTCTTTGTGATGCTGTTTTACCTTCATATTTATTTCTGTGATTCAGGTTCCCACACGCTCTGTTATATCTCAGTCTGGTAGGTAAGGTAATAGACATTTTTAAGTAGCCTGCACTTTCATGTCTCAGTGGTAACAGCTGTGATTTAAAAAAAAAAAGAAAAAAGGGACACCACCACCACCACCACCACCCCCAAACACAAAAACCCGCAGAAAAAAAACCAACAAAAAAACCCAGGATAATGCTCAGTAATGCTCAGATTTCATAAAGGAACAATGTGATATTGCAAGATATGGTTGGTCTTTGACACCTGTACAACTGCTTTTACAGTCAGAATGTAGCTGGTATTTCCAGAGTGGACTATTCTGAATGGTTTTAATTTGCTTTCAGTAATTGAATTGTGCTATTATTTTGGTGGCAGAAAGGAAGTCAGGCAGACCTCCTTACACTCCCTAAACTGCATTTAAATTTTGCAGACATGTTGAAGGGGTAAAAAAACTATTTATTTATTTTTATTGAACAAGCACTTGATTTCTGTTCACAACTGTCAGCATATTAGCCATCACTAGAATAAGCACCTTCTCTGATATTCTTGAGAGGTTGATTTTTTTAGTATTAATGATAAACATAGTTATGCAGTTACTTTTTTGATAACAATTTTATAGCTAAATATGCTTGACAGCTTTTAAAATTGTAATACGAGTGCAAAGGCCCTTAGTCTTGAGACAGAGCATTAGTGCATTATCAAGGAAATATTTGTTCTTTTAATTACATAACTTCTGACTGTACTATTTCATAATATTAATCCAATTTAGTTGAGTATTTTATTTGTCAGGGTTTTCATTCTCTCTCCTACTTTTTAGATAAAGCTGGTATATATGTGGAAAACCCCAGTAGTGCCAAAAAATGCATGTATTTAAATTCACCTCACAAGTTTTGCTCCAGAAGAAAGCAGAAGGCTTTTAGGAGACTGAAATGAATTTACCCAAATATTTTTCCTGCCTCCAAAGGGACTGTCAGAAAGATTTAAATCAGCGAGAGTACTTAGGATACTTACAATTTGTGCTTTATTACCCAGTTGTTGTTCAGCAAGACATTTGGCTCTTTCCGTGTGCTATTCTTCAAATAATTGCAAATAGTATCCCAGAAAAAGAAGAATTAAATATATAAACTGGAAATATGACCATATTAAAGACCTCATTTAAATTGTCAATTTTAAACAGATATGATCAGGATTAATTTGGGATCCCTCCTTATATTCTAATATGTTCTATATTGAATCCTTCAGTTCCTTTTACCATATATTTCTGTAGGGTGATTTTTCAGTGCTTGTTTTTTAATGTTCTTGACTGTAGTAAGAAAATGCTTCTGTTGCTTAGGTTAACAGAGCTCGCTTGGACTCAGAAAGCCTTAGTTTTAGACTTCAGCCTGGATGTGGCTGCATCCCTAAGTCCTGAGCTTATTGGCTTTCTGGAAGCAATTCTATAAGCACTGTGTGTGTTTGTGTATGCATTATGCATATGTATGTTTTGAGACGTGTGTGGGTTTGGTTTTATAGCAGTGTAGAAGGAAAAGAAGTTCCAGAACTTCAGCTGGTTTTTGTTTTACTGGATGAAACCTGTACTTCTCTTCAGATAGTTGTTGGTTTTTTTTTTTCCTGGTTCAGCTTCTTTCTGTGGTATTTTGTGTTTGTTCAGGTTATGGTGGGTTTTTTTTTATTATTATTTCTGACTCACATTTTGTCTTTCAGAAAAAAATTCTGATGGTCTTGGCCTCTAATGTATGTTAAAGTGCTTTAGTATTTTACAGATTCTTTATTCTACTCCTATTTTAATGCTCTGCAAGTGACAGAATAGATGCAGGATAAATATTTAAATTGACAAACTTGATATTCATTCTTTTCTGCACTTTAAAGTCTGAAATAGCAATGTGTGTATAACAATAACTTGTAAGTAACCTGAGAGTGTTTACCTTATTTTCTTTGTTCTTGTTTTCTTTGAGAATACTCCCCTTTACCCTGAAGCGTTTTGTTACTAGTAAAACCCTGATCAGAACCTCGTCTCTGAACTGATTTGGAAAACCTTTGTGAGAATATACCAAATAAACCAAAACTGCTTTATGACTTTGGGAAGACTCTACTGAGATCACCAAGGTTGAAGACAAAGATATATGAGGGCCTGTGTAAAGTAGTAATCTAAACAGGTACATTAAATGTAGCTTCTGAGAGCAGGCCACCGACCAAGACAAAAGTTGTTAACTTGGTAATGGAAGATTATTATTAATTTGCTCAGGCTTTGAAGTTCAACTATTTCATTAGCAATTAAAGGAATAAAAGCTGGTTTTCAGCATATATAAGCTTGTGTTGATTAGTTGGAGTGTTTTCTCACTGAAGAGGGAGAGCGGACATTTAGTTTTAAGATACACTGTTCCCTTGCAGCTTGTGATGTACTAATTAGTGTGTTTAATACTTCCTATTTATGAACTCTTTATCATTTTCTATTAGCCATCATTAGACTGTTACATTCAGTTTTTAATTATGATATGTAGTTTGATTTATCCAAGCTGCATACTTCCTGCCGTATCATAAAAGAAATACAATATATTAGCATATTTTTAATTTGTTTCTCTTTCATGTGCTGCTACTCAGCTATTCATAGCTTCCAAGGAGAGAAAGGTAGGTGATAAAAGTTTTCTCTTTGATTTTTAAACTTGTTGCAGTACTTGTCACCTGGCAAAAACTGATTTGCTGCCTTTTCAAGTTTGGGCGAATCTCGTTTAAGTAGAAATTGAAGTGTGAAGGATTCCTTTAAAGAAAATAGTATGAAGGTTTCAGATCAGGCAATGCTTGACATACTAGGCATGATTTCACAAAAGCCTTGCCTTTAAGTTTTACTAACCAAATCCAGCACAATCTGCTTTCAGACACAATCCAGGCACAGTGGTCATCTTCAAAGATTTGCATTTTTCACAGCTTCCAAGCACTGATTCCTATCCCACAGCAAACCTGGGAGTGCATTTGTTCCTCTGTTCCCTTCACCTGTTCTGTTTTTACTCCTATCCTGTATGCTTAGCCTGACTGCATTTCTCCCACATTGAAGGAACAAGGAAATTAATCTCTGTACTTCTGCTACAGAAGGCTTTGTATAGAGAGCTTGGGTAATGCAGTTAGTATTGTATCAAAATTGACTGTAGAACCCCACTCCTCCACCCTTGATAATGTATAAATGCACATGTACATATATATAGCAAACATTCTTATCTGGAAATATTTTTAGGAAACGCCATTTTTAATGTATTTGGGAGATGTCTTCTCAAACTTTTCTGAACTTCTATTAACATTACCAGGCTAATTTATACAATTTGATAAATACACATTGCCCATGGTGATTACATTTATGGAATTGTTTTGTACGGTAATAAGAACGATGTCATTTGAAATATTTCGTATATACCATGTGAACTGATTTTTCGTGAACTGGTTTTTCATGAACTGAAATTGCAGTTCGGTTTTCTTGATGAATAAAGCAAGGAGTGAGTAGTGGTATCTAAAATTTTGACACTTATATCCATCAAATATAAAACCTGAAGTTTCAAGTGAAGATAGTAAAAATTTCTTCGTTTTGTTACTCATATGCAAGACTTAGTATCTCACATGATTTTACATTTTAACAAACCTTTATGTTATTTGAAGATAGAAAAGTTAAATGCTCCAGTTCAGTTGCTTTGTCTAAGGAAAATGAGTTGCAGCCACATCAAGCAGAATTATAAACACTATCAGAATCAAGGTCAACTTCCAATGTAAAAATGGGGAAATTCATGACTGTGGAGAAAATAGTCTAAATGAAAACATTTTCCAATTTGCCTTATAACCATCAAATTATTAATTTAAAATTAAAAGAATATTACAGCATAATAGTACAAAAATACCCTAATTTTCTAAAGCTGTGGTTTTTTTGTGAACTTAGTACCAAAAGAGGATTGGTTGAGAAGGAGGTAGAGTAGAAAGCTTAGAAACATAATAAAATATTGTTTATGTCCTTTATTATTACAGAAGCTCTGTAGCTGCATATTTTCTTTCTTATTCTTTTCAGTAGGCATTTAGTAGCAGTAATTATGTTGATGATGAGAGTTTGTGAAACTGGGTATTCTAAATCTTAAATTTTGTGCTTAAATAATTATGGTCTGCATTTGAAGAATATTAGTTTGATTCTCTTTGTCATGGATCCTTCCTCCCCTTTTACTGAGGTGCCTTAACTTATTGTCACCCAAATACTTGAGGTATCACTTCCAATTGCATTAGAACATGGGTTTTATTAATATAGTGAATATATTTCTAGGTGCAAATCTAGTGGTTTTTTGGATAGAGCAAGGCATAAAGTATCATACATGCTGGCTGCCATGTATGAAAACACCCTGCAGAACACAATTGTTTGATGCATTTTCATTCTTTTTATGACTTCCTAAATGCTGGAGTAATACTGTGTGTTTGAAAGGAACATACAGAGAGCAAAATTTTTTTTTTAATTTCCTACTGTCATTTCCAAGAACAATTATTTTTAAATGCTTTTTCACTTTTCAGAGTGTCAGAATTTGGATCAAAACTTTCATTTAAAAAGTTCTGTTAAGTCTGATACTGCGTGTTGTTGACACCTACAAGTATTTTAGCTTAACTAAACTGAATTTCAAGGACAGAAGGTAATTCTTTCCGTGTTACTTATTCTTTGACTGTGATTACAGCTTCTTCAACACAAAATAAAAGGATGAAACGGTGAAGCATTCCCCAGCCACAGTTAACTTCCTGTTTTAGTTATCCATTCCTTCAAGGACCGTTACTCCGAAACTAATTTTGTGTTGAAGGTGTGGACTGTGAATTTAGGCACAGACTCAGGCAAAAGTCTGTCTTGTGGCCGTGGTGACTGTCTCATCTGTGGTAGCTGTAACAGTATTTCTCCGTCTACTAACCATTATTTAATCGCTGCCTGAGGACTCAAGTCGTTTTCAGCTAAAACTTGCTAACCTTTTAAAAGGGTAACAAATGGGGAATATCCTCAAATTCACTTTGAGATATAAGGCTTTGATCTGTTTGTAAAAGAATGTTCTGTTTCTTTGAAATCCCTTGTGAAGGCCAAATAGACTTGCAGACTGAGCTAAAATACCTTCCTGTATCCTAAACATCTGTTTGTTCTGCAGGGACACATTCTGAATGAGCTAGAATTGTTTACCCAACAGCTCAGCATTCACAGTTTTTCCTTTATAACACAAGCTGGTGAAAGTTCAGAAGCCATAACAGATCATCATCTCTTAGAGTAAATAATAAAAACTGCTGAGGGTTCACAAAAGATGAGGGAAAGTTCTTTTCCTCCACAAATCTCTCACCTGATTTGCAATAATGTTGTCTAGTGTACAGACAAATACAACTGTAGTTGTATTTGATGTAACAACATCTCCCACAGATGCCAATTGAATATCGCAGTGCAAGTGCATGCACAGAATTATTGTGTTTTACCGGCATGCTGCACTTAAGCAGCTACTGGGCTCACTGTTCTGTAGGACTGGTTGATAGAAGACAGCTGAGAAAGGTAATTCAAACAGAAAATTGTCCAAAATACAGACAGCTATTGGAAATATTCTGGTTACAAGAGTAAAATCATGTGATGGATGAATGAGAGACAACTACTGTATAAGATGCATCATTTGAAGTGTAACTTGGAATAAAGAAGTTTGTGTGTTGCTTAGCAAGATGTATTTTTGCCTGGGTTTCGTTACAAGTTCTTGAAATTAAAATGTCCTGAGTCTTGTAAAGCGAGGCAGTTCCTGGGAGATTTTTGAAATCATTGACTGCTTTTCCGAGTCACTGATTTGCTTCAACTTTTTATTATAATAGCAATATACAAAAGCAGAGAGTAAAGCAAATAAAACAGAAGTTGTGTAACAAAGGAGAAGGTTATAAACAAGTTGAATATACTTATATCTGTATTACAAATAAATTCTTTTCTTTTATAGAGATTGGGAAAATTAGGGTTCTTAAATGGTTAAATGCTTATTATCTGTAAAAAAAAAAAAATAATGAAACATTGATGGGCTTTGATGCATATGTACAAAGCACGCAAGAAAGGATTTACCTATAGAAAGAAAATCATAATTCCAAGCACAAACTGCTCTCTGAACTGTGCTAACCCAAAACGATTTCCAGCTGTTCCATTCACTGGACACTTGCTGTTCCTTTTTATCTTGTTCTTGGGACTGGTAATTTGAAGAAGGTAGTGGAGATGAAGTCCTCCTCATTTCTTGTCCATGTTCTCTCATAGGAGGTAATTGAAGCACTTTTGGGGATGTAAGAAAATAGTTCATGTCATCTATATTTAAACATCTAACTGGTATCTAAATCAGGATTGTAGTCTCACAGGCTACTTAAGATAGGCAATGAAGGGATAGAGGAATACTCTGAATTACCCTCTGGAGGACGCGAGGCTAAACTTACTTGCCTTGGAGGAGTTGATTTTCACTGTGGTGATATAGAGAGCCATAGGAGGCTAAGCTACTAGTTTAGCTGCCAGACTCGGAAAGTCTAAATACTGCTCTTGGCGCTGATTATCCCAGTAAGCTCAAATTGAAAGTGAAAATAGTTTATGGTAACAGCAGAGGAAACATTTACAATTTAGTTTCTAATCTAGTTATAAAGCCAAGAAATTTATATAGTATTAGGGATATCCCTGTGTTAAAATTCTGGGTGTTTAGTCGCTGGTGTTCTGGTTTCTCCTCCAAAAGACTAATTTTTTCCCTCATTTTAGAACTTCCTCTCTCTCTTTATTATTATTTTTGACCAATTTTTCTTGTAAGCCAATTAATACCATCTAAGACTGTCTTGTAATATGAGTCTGGATAATGAGTAATCATTTAGAATTTTAGTCCTGGTAATTTTCGTAAGTAATAAGTAGTAGTAGGTAATGCTCTGTTTACTACCAGCCGAACACAAGGGAACTGAATTGTTAGGAGTTTTCTACATCTGTAAAATATATCAGAGATACTCAGCATGCCAAATTTTTGTTTAAAATATAGAATAGAAAGGTCTTATGTAAGAGCATGATCTGAAAACTTGTATGAATCAAAAGTGAGAAATCCAAATATCTTGTAAAAATTTTATCCTGTGGTTAGTGAAAACAACTCATAGGATATTAACTGACAAGCAATAGAGAATGTTATTAAACAGTTTCTAAACTATATCAGCAAAACCATGACATCCAGCAGACTTTCATAAAAATTAATTTTGCTGGCAATAAAATAGGAGTGAAAAACAGAGAAATGGCTTTTGTATAGGAAGACCTTCCTTTTCTTGTGAAAAATAAGTTACCATGATGGTTCCTTTATACATCTCCTCCTTAATACCACAAATGTTTTCAGCCATTCTGAAAGATGCTCTTTAAATGTAACATATTGCTGTGGGTTAACTTCAGTAGGTGGCCAGGCCCTGCACACCCACTCACTCACTCCCCCTCAGTGGGATGAGGAAGAGAATTAGAAAGCTGAGACTGAGAAAACTCATGGGTTGAGATAAAGACATTTTAATAGGTAAAGTAAAACTGTGCACACAAGCAAAGCAAAATAAATAATTAATTTACTGCTTCCCATTAGCAGGCAGGTGCTTAGCTATTTCCAGGAAATCGGGGCTTCATCATGTGTAATGATTACTTGGGAAGATAAACAACGTTACTCCAGATGTACCCCGATTCCTCCTTCTTCCTCTAGCTTTTATTGCGGAGCATGACATCGTGTGGTATGGGATATCCCTTGGGTCAGTTGGGGTCAGCTGTCCCGGCTGTGTCTCCTCCCAACTTGTTGTGCCCCCCTCGCCTACTCACTGGTGGGGTGAGTGTGAAGCAGAAAAGGCCTTGGCTCTGTGTAAGCCCTGCACAGCAAGAGCCAAAACATCCCTGTGTTATCAATGCTGTTTTAATCACAAATCCAAAACATACCACCATGTGAGCTACTATGGAGAAAAATAACTGTATCCCAACCAAAACCGCTATACATGTGAAAATGTGATTGAAATGATAGTTCTTAAAACTCAGTACAAATATATGAAATTCTGTATATGTTCTAAATACGTTCATGTTATTTCTAGGGTGTATGTACTTTCTTTTTCAAAATTTGAAAATAAAATAGATATGAATTTTTGAGATCTTACAGTTAACTGAAATAAGCATTTCTTGATTATTAATTCTTTGGGAATGTTCAAGAGGGACAAGACTGACTATATGCATGCCAGTACTCTAATATTAATCAAGTCTTTTGGGTTTTTTCTTCATTTGTAAATTGATAAGGTATTGATAGTAGACTTTATGCGAAAAGCGCCATGTGGTAAGATAGTTTTGATATCTCTCTCTCTCAATATATATATAAACACACACATATGTTTATAAATTATGATGTAAAGACATGAGAAACTAATCCTCTCTTGGATTACTATATCTCTAGAACATAGCAACACAACTATCACAGATACTGGTATCATAAGTAGTGGTGTAGGTTGGATCAGCAGTAGCACTTAAAATTATGCAAGTAGCTTATGAATCAGAGAGATGTTTTTTCAAATGACTCACTCCTTTAGATAATTAAGCTGGGACAAATAGATCTTGGCTTTTCAAAAATCTTAATGGATTTTTTGAAACTTAAGGCCCTCAGAAAAAAAATTTCTGTCAGCTGTATATCAGTCAGAGAGATGGTCTGAGAGACCATTTAAACTGTTGAACTTCCTTATAATCATTTGAATGAACAGTCAATGAACACTTGGTTGAACTGAAGTTGCAGAATGTTATGCTTCAAAATCTATTCTTCAACTTTTTTTGAAAAAAAATCTGGTTGCATATTATTTTACAAAAAGACTAGTTCTTCAACTGTTTGGATCTGTTCTGACAGAATACTTTATCTTCAAGTGGCAAGAAACTTAGTGAAATATCCGGTTACCGAATTTTCATCTGCTTTCTTTTCACCCCAAGCTCATCTTTTGTGCTTGTACACCCAGTGTATTGGTGTTCACTGCCATATTCAAAAATGAGCATAAATCACTGGCAATGATATTTTGGGCAGTATTAGAGCGAGTAACTTCTCTTCAGAAGTAGAACTCTTCAGCATGACATCAGTCATGCAAAAAGTCCCAGACACATGCAAATGAATGCAATATCTCTTGCTAATTTTTGCTAGTAAAACAATTTGGAACAATGTTCTCTGTGTGGGAAGATGCCAGTCTGTGAAGTACTGTGATGAACTGTTAGATTGAGTTATTCCATAAGGAACCCAACAATGGAGGAAGTGATTCAAGATCTGATAAATAATGTTGAGGTTTAATTACTTCCTAAGAATACATCAATGTCAGTATTTCCAGACTGGTATTTATTTTTTCCTTTTAAACTCAGTCCATTAGATGTTTTTAACAGTATATGATATGGCTTGGAAATTAGATTGATTTTATAGGCACACAGTTAAAAGATTTTCATGCCCTTCCTAATGTTTAAAGGAAAAAGAGTACTGCTTTGATGTATGGCAGTACCATCTACAGCTTAATTGCATAGAAGTGATTGTGCTCCTTATAAATAAGTTCTGTTTCCAGATAGCAACAAGGTACAAGCTTATTGCATTTCTCAGGTAGTTTTTAAGGTTTCAGATTTATTTCTATTTTCTCCTCTTAAAATATTGATATTTTACTTTTCTTATATTGCTCTTATTTTTAGTAGCTTTTAACTAATATTTCAGTGGATCCTATCTGTGGTTGTTCTTGAAACTCTGGCTGCCAGTCTTACCTATCCAAAAATGATGTATAGATTAATGGGACTATGTATAGTATAGCCAGTGACATGACAATGTCTAGACCTTTGAAACTGTGCGGTGGTTGTGTTTGGGGTTGTTTTTTTCACTCGACACCTGTAGTTCTTTTGCTTTTTTCCCCTCTTTTGTTTTTAATAGTACTTTTGGTGTGGGTAGCAACTTGGTTTTTGTTCTAGTAAGTGCAGGGTGTATTCTACTCATTTTACATTATCTCAGATACACCTTTTCAAAAGTGTTACTTTCAGTGTTGTATTGTCTACTATTTCACTGTTTTACCTGAAAATATGGAGACAGTGTGCCTAATTGGTATCTAAAAAGGAGGCTCTGTAAGCAGCCTTATTCTGTTGAGTCGTTACCTTCTTTCACTTTCACAATGGCAACCTTTGAAATTGGACTACTTGTTTGAAGGGCTTTCTGAATTCAGGTCAGTGACAGCAGTTGTTTTGCAAGAAAATGAAAAATGAATCCGATGATCTATGTGTTTTTCAAATGTACACAATCAACAATTCTTAAATTGTTTTTGATATACCCGTAAATATGAAAGTATCACTGCACCTTTGTAAAGAAAGTTTTCCTATAGTCTGTAAATAAGATGGAACACTTTTTTTTAATTAAAGTAATAAATTCTCAGATGTAAGGAGCTTACTCAAGGAATGAAAAAATAATAAGAATTTTTATCTCTAAATGAGCTACTGATATGGTGACATTAATATTAGTGCTGGAAACATTTTATTCCTAACATCATTATGACTATTGGCTAATTGACACACTGATAATGGCTTTGGTTTCAGGGATGGGTTGCTGATTTAACAATTGGCATATGGTTTTTATGGTAGTACTTTCCTTTAAACAACAGAAATGCCTTATCTGATTAAGAATTTTATTACTGTAGCTTATAAGCTCATTAATAAAATATTATGCAAAAATGGTGCTACAGTAATCCTTTATTAACATGATTTCAAAGGAAGATTTTCTGATATTAATTCAATAATCTTCAGTAATACATGAAAGAATAGGATTTTTTAAATTACATTGCCATTTCAGTCCAGGCAACTAAAATCCATACACTGTATGTGGATAGGTAATGATTCTTTGTTTATTGACTCGTTTATTCATTTATTTTAGCAAACTGAACTTTGCTTTCATTTCTATGTATTTTGTCTGTGTTTTGAAGTAGTTGGACATCCTGAACTTAAAATACTTACAGCTTTAAAACAAAATTGTAAACTGTGTATCTTCACACAACATTGTAGAGTTTAGCAGAAATGTGTGTTTTGGTGATACTTATTTAGCTGAAAGATAAACTAAAGCCAGTTTCCTCCAGTAGCAGCTTTCCCCACTGAGCAGCTACTGACAAAATACTTACTCTCCTAAGTCATAAGAGCACACAGGGGCACAAGTTTTGTTTCCTTCCTTTGTTACATGGGAGAGCTAGGAAGAGTTGTGGCCGCGCTTCAGAAGGTTGGCTCTTTTCCTCATCTTGCTTTATCTCTGCTACTGTACTGAAGGTGACCTTTCCTGAAAACAGAATTGCCATTTCTGGGGTTACATTGTCATCAGAAATATATCTAGATGAAATAGTAATTGTTATACCATGATATTTCTCAGAATACAGTGTACGTAAAAAGTGGAAGAGTCATCGCTGTGTTTCTAAATTGGAATCTCATATTAGTTTATTGGGCTATCCTGTAGGTAACAGTGAACTTCAAATCGCTGCCTTAATCACCTAAGTGTGGCAGGACACTTTGTTACATGTGATAATGTATTGGTGTTGCTCAGTGACGTATACAAAGAAATCCTTCACTCTAGTAATGGAAAGAGCTCATGACCAGTTACCCAACATATGGCTGAGGATTGTGGAACTACATGTTGCTCAGAAAAACAAATGGAAGTTTCCTGTTACAATATTTCCTCCAGTTTAGAGACATACCAAGTCATTCACCTGTTACCAAATGTGCTAGAAGTTGGGTCTGTCTTTCTAGAGCATGCTGAACTCTTAGTACCGTGGCTTGTCTTTGTTTAATAAGCTTCTAAAGCTTCCTGTTGGTGAATATCAGCCTAAGAGAACTGGAAAAACGGAATAAATCGCATTTATCAGTTTGTTTAGAGATTTCTAGTAGTGTATTGACAAGAGGGAAGGTTATAACTTATGGTCACATGGAAGAATGAGATTTGGAGGGATAATCCTTCCAGTTGCGAGCAAAAATATTTTGATCCCATCAAGGTGTGGTCTTGTGATCATAGCTGTTACATGGTTTGTGGATGAAACACAACTACGAATATGTGTGCAACAGTAAAACAGTCATACTAAGGCAAAATAAAGTATCTTCTCCTCTACCGAAGTATTCATCTTTTTTTAATTACATTTTTTATTTTCTTATAGAATTTTCTGTGAACTTACTGCTTTCCAAATTGGTGCTTTTCCAACCAACCACCAGTGCTGCAGTGCAAGTCAGGACCTTTGAATGATTGTAACATTCCTGCAAATGGCTGCTGCTGGAGTTACCATCTAAGTGAGGACAGGTAAATAGAATTAGATGTGTTTCCTGAACAGTGTTGCAGTAGGTAAGTTGAGTCAATTTTTTTCTATAGATGTAACATTTTCATGGCTCTTTCAAAAACTAAGTACTTATTTCCCAATAAATTTTGCTATAAAAGTTGTAACACCTAGTTAAAAAATGTTTTTCTGAATTCTTTTGGATGGAGTGAGTCAGAACTCCTTATGGAAACACCGGGGGGTGTGGGGTGTGTGTGTGGTAATCTGTCGTAGGGAACCTACTGCTGGCAAAGATTTCTAAAACCTCTGCAAGTATTTTCTATTTTAGAACAGTTACTGCACTTCAGTTTAAAGCAGTTGAAAGTGTTATTGGCATTGTCTAATTGTGCTGTTCAGGATAACTAAACATAACATTTTGTAAGAGGGCAGTTTGTGCTCAGGCATGTCTGAATCAGGGCCTCAAAGTCTTGTATTTAACTAGCCTGTAATCTGCAGCTATCTCCTTTAAGTAACTGTACTGGTAGGAGGTTGCCCCCTTGGAGTTCTGCTGCTGTTTAGGCAAATTCATTAGGAATTTAAGTAGTGCATAGTGTCTGACTTTTAGCTCTTTAAATGTTTAGCTCTGAGAATATCAGAGTTAAAAAAAAGTTTTGAAGAATAAAATTATCTTTCTATTCTTTAAATTCTGTCATTTTCCATACTTCCTGTCATTTGTATACTGAAAGTGATTATTTTTTTAAAATGTCCTAATTTTATGTATATATCTGAGATGTCTCTGAATATCTGTAGAAATCCAAAGGAGAATGCCCTGCATAGAATGCTGTTATGTTGTTATGCAGAAAAGCCACCAGAGAAATATCAAAGAGTGTATTCTCCCAACAGCAGAATTTCTCACCTTATGCCTGTCTTTAGAACATGCTATCTAAGTGAAAGTATCTCTATGTGTTTATTAATAGTCAGCCCTACCGATACAGTATGGTATTTTAACATCCAAACCAAGTGGACATAATTTTGGGGATATTTTTCTGGTTAAATTTTTTGTGTTTTCATTCTTTGTTGAAGTCATTTCGTATAAGAAGTGTGTGATAAAAAAGCTAAATTAAAGCTGTTGTTCATGGATTTTTGAGTGCTTTACAAACCTGTCTTTCCCTTTTATCTATTCTAAGAATTAGGTATTTCTTGGACAAGAACAGCCCACCTACTGAATAGCTGTCTATATTTCTAAATGATGCTGAATAAATTCATGAGTATACACGGCTATAGTAGCAGGCTGAGAAGAACAAGTTCTAAAGTTCGTGTCTCATTCCTTTATATCTTTGTGTATTTTGCAATCAGAGAAGTGAAAAGTTGTAACTGTAATGTGAACAGGTTGAATGAATTCAGACTGCAGGTTTTTTTTATTCTGAAATGTTGGACACTGAGTTTTGCAAGTGATATGGGAGTTCATTTTCCACCTTTAAGTATGTGCTTATTATATTTGATTATGTGTTAGACCTGTTTTATTGTGCTTTTATTGCACTCTGGAGAGATTTGATTTGTATTTTAAGGTCCTTACATGTACTTTAGAATATATTAAAATAGGAAAGATTGTTTGTAAGGTATTAAATTTGCTGAAAATAATGTGGATGGTAACTAAAGTAGTGTATTCAGTACACACATAAAGACTAAAATAGAGCTCTGTGTATCTTATTTATCCAGAGCCAAATATACTTGAAAATTATATTAGCAAATGATCCAAGCCCCAGATACGCATGACATTTTTTCAAGCTGCATTTCCGTAACACAGCTTCAGGTTAGCTAAGTTCCTAAGCAGAGAAAACCAGAATTTTCATGTGGCTCTTCTCGTTTTCTGTATTTTCCATTATAAATCATATTTACACAACTGAAAATGTATGTTTGTGCCTATCTACAGTCTGCATTTATAAGACAGATATGATAGACCTTATTAATCTGCTTGAGTTAGTATTTCAGTGACAGATATGGTACTCAGCAAATCACCAAATGTTAAAGCAGGAAAGAAAAGCATCAGGTTTTGTGCCTTTCATCTTCTTCACCTGGGAGGGTCCTTGCTGTTTCAGTAGCGTTGGAAATAGCTGCATACATCACCCTGAAAGAGGGAAGCTGAAGCCATGTCAGCATATGCTTTTTCAGAATACCTCGTATGTGGAATGTGATGGAATATGGTGATGTCTTTCTCCTGTTTTCAGTTAGCCTTAAGAAAGTAACAAGGCATACAACATAGTTCCAAAGAACATTGTATGGTTTGTCCTTCGGTTGTGGTCCTTTCCCAGGCATTTTTGATGCAACACATGGTTTCGCTTAAAGTCATCAGTAGTCTTGGAATTCTTGAAGGATTTCCTTCAAGGATTTCTCTGCCATTTCTACCTCTTCTGTACCTTAAGGACTAATTACAAACCTTTAGTTTACCTTAAGGTGGCCATACATATCTCTCTAAACTGTTAATCATGAATATCTGTATTCAGGTATTGAGGTAGATAATTTTGGTTGATGAGATCCATTTATTAAGCACTATGAGGGTTTTAACAATAATTACACTCTCCATGTTAATCTACTGTTCTCCAAGTAAAAATAGAACATTTGTGTTTGGTTGATGTTTAAATAATTTCATTATCAAGAAGAATAATAGGATTGACATTGACAACTTCCCTAATTAGTGTACTTGACAGAAAGCCAATGCTAATTAGAATTACAAATTTGTTTAAAAAAAATTATTACACTGTTTGTAATCAGCATAACATGCCTCAGTTGAAACAGTTTGAATAACTACTAGGTTGCCCTTTAAATTTTGTATTTATAAGGAAAGGGGAATTATCTGTCCTTTTTTAAATTTGAGTTAAATAAAAACATTACCCTGAAACAACTTTTTCAGATAGGAGCTCTTGTTATGTGTGTAAGAATTTTAAGTGAAGAGAATTCTATTTTAAAAAATTTTAATTCCTTTGTTAAGGAATTTCCTGTTCTAATAACTATATTTCTAAATTAAACCGAAATAGGAGTAGCACAGACTTACAGCTATATCTTTACTTTCCAGAATTGTGCCCTAAAACTTTGGTATTAAGTGCTTAAACAGCTCCTTCAAAATCTCTCCTAGCTAAATTCTATAATTGAATGCAAAAGAAGAGACCACTGATCTTTAGCATGTGCTCTCTAGGGAGCTATTGGAAATGTTGATAATCTCTCCCTTAATGCCTCTAGTTTTAAAAGGAACTGAGAAAGGGTGAGGGCCTGAAACTTCCTCTTCCCATCTGAAGAGGATGTCAGAAAATGCAACACTTGGCAAAAAAAGTGTTCCACTTGCACGTGTGCATCTTTTAGGGAAATGTGCAGTCACACTGATTTCAGTGTGACTGCTTAGATATGTAAGTATTTAGAAAGTAGACCAAAAGGACTGATTCTTAAAGACCTTTTAAAATTTGTCTACTTGTGGAGGAAGTAATAAGAAGGGAAAGAAATCCAGACCGGCTCATGTGTCAATAAATACTACTTTGGTTTTTTTAAATCTGATTAATGGTAACAGTGTTTAATCCAGGTATGCTGACAGTGGTCAAAATCAGTTGCACCTTTTGTGAAAGTTCATGTCCAGATTTTGAATTTTTCATAGGCAGCCTGTCACGTCCAAAAATTTAGTTGAGTCTACTCTAGAGATGCCAGTCCAGATTTAATTCTGAGATAAATAGCTCCTGGAAGTGAGTATCTTGTGTCTGGATGAAGCAGCAGTGTCTAACAGTGAAAGTTTCTGTGTTGCAAATTAGTAAAGACTGAGAAGTGCCCTTACATGCTTCTGGTACTCTCATAGACAGCTCTCTTGGCAGTGTTTGAATAGGGGGCTGGCCAGTAGTTCAGTTTGCCCCAAGCCAGTAATAAGGCTCTTGCATTGCCTGGTCGCAGAAACAAACAGCAGCTTCCAGTCACAACTGAGCTTTTTGTCTGTGTTCCCTGCTCATCAGGGTGGATAACCTTTGCTGGCTTTCTATATTGCGTAGTTGTGTGGGACAACGTATATATTCTATTTTCCTTTTTCTCAGTTCCTCTGTATTTCTTTGCAACATGTAATGCACAGATTTAGTGGCTCCTGGAAGGAGTAACCGAGTAGCTTTGTATCCTGTCATCACCCCTCCTAGTAAAGAGCTGACTTCTTTAGCATCAATGTGTATGTGACGTACCCAACATCATTTTCTGTTGATGACTGGATTATTATTTTGAAATGTCTTTTTTATTTTTCTTTGAATTTAGTATCCTGATTGCAGTAAGTGGGACAGAAAAAGACTATGAGAGGGAAGAAACAAAACACAGAATAAACTACTGGAGAGTGTAGCTTGATAAAAGACTTCTGAATAGATATAAAGCATTTTTCTCATTATTCACAGTAAAAGAAGCCAATTCCATTTTATAATTCATATTAGTTTTTTCATAACTATTCCCATGTAAACAAGATTTTTACTGATCTACTACTCTAGCAAAGAAATGAGAACTCTTGATAATACTTGTGAATTTCATTATTTGTTTGGTGAATAATTTGAATTAACTGTGTAACACATATGCTTTGCCTTTCTCTATCACTAAACATATGCTTTGCCTATGACTGAGAAGGAAGTCTGTTTCACAGTAGTCATGAAAACAAGTACCGAGCTGATGATACCTCCTATAAGAATGCAAGGCAACAAGGCAATTTTCTTTGAAAGTCAATCAGTTACTTTAGGAACCTATTCATGTTCCACAATGATGCTCTTATCAACTTGTAGTACTGATAGTTTTTTCAGAAATTCCAAATAATTCCTGTGAAGAATTTAAATCTGTAGCCTAGCTCTTCTGCAACAAAATCAACTAAAGGGAACAGTCAAACAGCATTTTTAAGTAAAAATATCTCTGTACTTAGCCTTACAGTGCCAGCTCTTCACAGAATAGTCAGGAAATAAATCATTCTACTGCGTCTCTGAGATCCTGATGCAGATAAATTTAACATTAAGCCTTTTTGCTAAATTCTTTTATCCTTTTACAAAACAAGGGATACATTCTTTCCTCGGCTCCATAAACTTCAGTGAAGCTGAAAATTGGTTCAGCTCCATTTATCTCAATAAAATTACACCTGTTTACCCTAGCAGACTTCAGTGAGCATGGCTGAGACACACTTTTAGCCAGGATAGATCACTGCTTTTCTTCGTTTGTGTCAGTAGTATGTTTAAAAGAAAATAAAGACATGGTCAAGAATGGGATTTCAGTAATACAAAGCAGTTAAACTATCTGCTTAACACTGTTTATTCTAGCATATGTACTTAAAGCAAATGGCATTGGGGATGTTTGTCAGAAGAAATAATCTGTCATACAAGAAGTTAATTACTTACAGTGAAGGTATTTTTATTGTAAGTTGTACATTTAGCTCCTACATTATTTATTTATGCCTAAACTGAGCCATTGGTTTGCATTGTGTCTTTGCTTATTTTAATAAGGGTTTCATAGAGTACACCTACTCTTATTGTTAGATGTGTGTCAAGAAACTACACATGTAGTTGCTGTACTAGATTCTGGTAATGCTGCCTTTTCAACTTTAGATTTTTCCCAGTTGCTAAAATACCTGTCTGCATTCTGCAAATGGTTAGTTCAAAGCAGCTGTTCATGGTGATAATCAAATAGCTATTCTTCAAACAAGTAGAAATCATTCAAAGGCATTTTATACTATAATGAGGTTTTTATTTATTATCTCTTAACTGCTACTGGTTTTTAAATGCACCAAAATATTCAGGTCAACATTCTTTCTTTAGTTGGAAAATATTTGCTTATCATATAGATTATATGATTATATATTATAGAAAAGGAAGGAGAATCATCTGTTCTGCCATTTTGTAAATTGTCTGTGTTAAATGACAACAGCACAGAAAGAAATGGCTAGAAAGGTCATTTGGAGTTTGTGAACACTAAAAGAATTCTTGGAGAAATGAACTGAAATGGTGACAAATGCCAGAAAGTTACCAGTATTTGATTTTAATATTCTACTTGAGCAGATCTCCTCCTTCAAAAATGCAATGGTCAGCAGATAAAGTATGTTGTACTAGGTTTAAAAGTTAAGAATATGAAAATGGACATTACTAGTCGCATAGATAGTATTCACTTTCTTAATAACATTAACATGTTTTACAAGTTTAAAAACAAAGCAAAAAAGAGAGAGATGGATCCATTACGAGACAGATTTTTATTAGCTTGGCTTATTGTTACTTAAAGAATATACTACCGTAAGCTATTCTGTTAGTTTGTATAATATACCTTACTTCAACAAATGAGTACGCTATAGAGAGAAGGTCTTGAATATGACGCAGGTACGCAGAGGGCTCCATGTACAGCCAAAGAGTGTATGATTTTTTTCCAGGATTTGAAGTAACAACCAAATGTACAGATGCACTAAAAAACATGATGAAGCATTACACTGTGTATGAATGTTACTGGAGGAAGAATGATAAGTGAAATATTAATTGGTGTATTAGCATACACAGAAAATGTACAGTGATGGTAATCAGAGGAGGAAAGTCTTGAGCTTAGGCGGAGCAGTGATCTGAAGTGCCCACTATTCTGGGTGGTAGTTGTGGTATATAGATACAGCCCTTTCACACTCTTGTCACATTCAGTTAGTCCTCATTTTGACACATTCCTTCATTAAATATTTTTTTAATTATATGTGCATTTTGCACTTCACTTATGAGTTTTAGATATCTGCCACTATGTGTTCTAATCTCTAAGTAGATTAATCTCTATGCATTAACAAATTTCATTTTATAGACCATTAGAAATCATTTGCAAGACTAATGCAAAAGAATAATAGATAAGGATCCACAGATGCAAAAAATGTTTGACAAAAAATAATTTGTTTCTCCAGTTCCGAGCCTGCAAAATCCTCTTTGACTTCACAGCCCGTTTTTATGGTTTGCAGGCAAAATTCTTATGCGAAATGTAAGTAGATTTTAGGTTCTGTGGTTTACAGTTTGTATTTGCTGGGAAGACCAGGGGAAGCGATTCATATGCTTCAGCTCCTTAACTGGAAAGAAGATTAGTCTCTTTTTCCAATAAAAAGGATTGAAAAGTAAAAACATTTGCTCCTGTTGGTCACAATGGGGGAAGAACAAGCATTTCAGTCTGCTTGGAGGGAACAGGGACAGAGATTGAGTCCATTGTGGAGTGAAGCAAATTTATCCAGTATGGAGAAAGAGATTTTTGGGACCAAATGTTTTAATACTGATCCTGCTCACTTATATGTACAGCCACAGAAGAAAACCTGTGTGTTTTGATAAAAAGTTTTGTATTTTATTTCATTAAAGGAGGGACTGTATTAATAGGTTCTCTTAGCATCAGGGTATAGAATAAAGTTAGTTCTGTCTTTGTTTTCCTGATCGAACATTTAAATCACTTTCACTCGTCTGTTTTCAATGAATTTTTGGAGGATGCTGTTAAAAATCTGTTTTGTTGCTGTATCACTTTGGACCATTAAATAATACTGAAAGATTTCATTTGGGTAGATAATAGGTGAGAACAAGCAGTTATGAATGTTTTGTTCTGTGGTAGAAGTTACGTATTTCTATGAAAGATTTGTTTACATAGATGATCCTTTTGTGGTAGGTTTGGGTTTTGTATGGTACTACTCTGAGATTTTTTGATTTATAGATCTGTTAAAAGCAGATTATTCTACAGTGATTGCAAATAGAAGGATTTTGAGCTTAGTCTTGAACAAACGGCAGCAAAGTTAGACAAACTCATCACATATTTATGGCATAAAATACCAGTGGATTCCAATATGAACTTTTGAAGCAAGCTGCTTAGACATGGCTTTTATGAAAGGATCTGGTAAACTGAGACTTACTGTGTAAACACCAGTGTCATTGAGATCTGGCCAATTATAAAGGAATTTAGCTTTTGAAGAGTTTGGCCTGCAACCATTGTCTCATAGGTAGCGAGAGACAGCAACATCTGAGAAACCTGTTACAGCTAAAGAGTTACCAATAATTATCTCTCATTAGATTGAAATTTAGCCAACCTCTGACTTCAGCTGAGAGAAAGGTTTTTTTCTGTCCATATTCCTCCCTCCATTTTGTTGCATTCTACATCATTGATATGATTTTACTGATAGAGTAACTTGTACCATGTGAGCTACAAAATACAATCATTGTTCTGGATAGTTCATAGAAGTCTTTCCTACAATTTGTGTATTTTCTTGTAACAATAACTGTGATTACGCACATCTCTAGCTCTCCAGTACTTATACATCACCTGTAACTAATGTAGACCTGCTTACATCCTTCAGTTTGTCAGAGTGTGTTGTTCCCCTCCACCCCTCCATTTACACTTGTTTTTTGAAAAAAGTGAAGTATTTTTAGTCAAAATTCAGTAGTAATAGTAAAAAATGCCAGTGTACCTAATGAAAATGGTTTTAATTCAGACACGGTATTGCGCCCCTGGCTTTGTGGCTTCTAGGGCTCCTTTGTTGGAAGCGCACATGTATAATGTATATCTCTCTTTTTAGTGCAGAGCAACACAGGAACCTCTAGCTGTTGAGAGAAACCATGGGGTGTAAATCATGTCTCACTGGAGCCTCTGGCTAGAGGACAGAGGAATCACATGTAGTATTATAACAGTGGTTTTGTAATTATATTTTAGGGAAATTATTATTTTTTTATGAAATGCTGACATTTCTTTCAAAAAACAATTAATTTCTCAGAAAAAGAATTATGCTGTTGATAGTAGCACTTTCTATTAAGATATTTAGAGTAACTTTTAAGTGAAAATGTCTTCAGCCAGCCATCAATAGTAGTTGAAGTTGACAGACTGTTGTGTTTTATCCCAGTACTTGAATTCAGTGATATGCACCTTCTGTTGTTGACAGTAGGTTACAAGAATTACTCTTATTTCATTACAATTACATAATTGATATTCTGAAGGTCGCCTGAAAATTGCAAGGAAGAATGTAACTGTTTCCATTGTTCTGAAACAAATGGTCAGATTTCATAGGAATTTACTCTAATTCTGCTGAGTCTTATTTATAACATTTATTACCATAAAAACAGTCTATATTGATGTTTGGTTATTGAGAATACAGTCCTTTAGCTATCAAGGAAAATACCTGTGGTCCACATGGAATTACTTTATTTTAATACTAAATTGTAAACATCGACAAGATGTTTACAATGACAAATAGACGCTTATCAGTGATCGCTCATTGCATGCTCTTTCTTGAAAGGATAATTCTAGAATATTTCCAAGGATGATTGTTAAAGAGTAATTTATCACATGTTTTACATTTACCTTGGAATAAATGATACAGCATATGGGAGTGTGATAAAGGAATCATCAGTGGTAAATTTGATTTGAAATCTGTTCAGTGAGTGAAATGACCTTTTAGCTGGTGGAAATAATAGACTTTCAAATAGCACATTTTTCTTATTAGTGTAAGGAAGAAAAGTTGTTGCTATTTTGACAGTTCTACTTACAGCATCTTGTTGCAGAAGCTAAATGTTCTGAAATCTTTGTAAATAAAGGTACAGCAAATCTATATATAATTTCTTCAGCTTTCTACAAATTAACTTTTATATAACATAGATTCCCAAAACAGGTATGAACTAATAACAAAGAAATCATTGGAAAGGTTTCAGTGAAAGAATGAATTTGGACCCAATCCAGTAGCTATATTAGCACTTTCATCAGATATAGTTATTTTTGAAACAAAACCATGGTCAGTCAAATCTTTCTATTATAACTCTAACCAAGAAATTTAGTCAATGAAATTGCTATCTTTCCCTGTAGCAAGACTCTTTGTAAACATTTATTAGATGCAAGTAGTGCAAAAATGTAGATATAGTAACTTTTTCCTGCTCACAGTAGAAACTTAAGCAGAAATGATATTGCTGTACCAAGCAATAATACTTAAGAACATTAAAGATGCTGTTAAAAAGAACCAGACAGTACCTGCTAATTAAAGTTTACACAGAGAAAGAAAATAGGGCCCTGGACTGGGTGCCGTTTTCTTCCACTCTTTAGATAGTTAGTATCTTTATTATCAAAGAATACTGTGGTTCCTCTGAGGACAGTACAGAACTAGAAGCATTGTTTCCCAATTAGTTTTTTTAATGTAAAAAAGTACAAAGATAAGAAATATTTTCACATGCAAAAAGATAACATTATACTGGTGTCTTGTGGGAGAAATTTTAAAAAGGCCTTTTGTGACCTTAGGCAAATCATTTCACTTGCTCGGTCATCATTTATATTTTCAAAATTTTGCAGCTTGATCTGTTAGGAAGGCAACCTAAGGCAGGGAATTTTTCTCACTTTATGCTTGCATGGTAGTTGGTGCAATATGATATCTGGTGGGTTTGGGCCTGTAAATGTGACTGAAATGCAACTCAAATTGTAATAAAAAACCCCCCCAAAACTAAGCCAAATGCAGTTCTGCATGTGTTATGAATCTCTTCATAGTCAGTGGAAATGGCCTAGATATGAAATCGGTGCTCACCACTCTCAAAGCTTTATCAAATTCTTAAATCTGATCAGTTGAAAAGAATAAACATAAATGACTTCAGGTACTGTTTCTCTCCATGAGTCACCTGAGTAATTTTTGTAATGATAATAAGTTTTTCTTTCACATGTTGCTATATGAATATCACCTACACCAGAGAAGCTTTTTGCTGTTCAGTGGAAAAGTTCTCTCCCTCTGTCTTTTCTTGTAGTAATTCTAGGCATTGAGTTGTAAAAGCAGTGAACTGAAGTTTGTGAAAGCATGATCTTTAAGGGGAGTGTCCTAATTGGGTGTTGCACTTTTCTTCATTAGTTTATGCCTGCTTCTTCTGTCTTCAGTGGAAAAGTTTCAATAGTTTTAAAAGAATTTAATGAAAGTAGCAGTGCAATCCAATAAACAACTAATTTTGAATTGTTTTTTAAAATCATCAAAGAAGCAAGGAGTAATTAACTGTAACAGGCTTGAAAATGGTATAATAGCAATAATTGTCAAGTTTAATTTTATTTGCCCTTCCTGTCCTTAGTGCGTCAAAGAAAATCTTTTAACGTTTGAGGGTCCCCTTTACACACCCCTCTCACAACACAAACATATTTCATCTTTATGAACTATCAATTTTATTTATAACTCAGTAATTTGCACTTACAGATTGCATCCTTGTTACAATTAGGTCTAAGCTGTATCTGGTATGCAGACTGTATAAAATGGCAGTGGAAAAGTGATTTCAGGGTAAAGAATTATGGTATTGGATTGTGTAATGTTTTCTTAAGTAAAGCCAAATGAGATGAAGAATCCCAAGTTACTGACTAAATATTAGACATGATTAGGATATGTGTTTATCCACAACTTTCTGTGGAAGTTGTGGAATCAGACTGACCTGGGAGTTCAGAAATGCGGGAATTGCAGCAGAGAGATGTGCATGGTGAGACCTCCTGCCCTGCATGGTGACAGATGGGGAAATCCCTGGGAACCTCTCTCCGACTTGCTTCACTAAAAAACTACGCTGTGGTCGCGCAAACTGTAGTCCTCTTCTAACACTGTGCAAAGTACAAACTGAGTTTTCTACTAACCGTTTTGACTTTCATCATTATTCCAGCCATTTTCAATTAAAAGCTTCTTTAGAGTGTTTGAGAAGGTTGACCTGGTACAGAAATGCTCTTGGATCTGTGACGTGACGTGACATTTGCTTCCCTTTTTAATTTAGACTATTTCACGTTTCATCTTCTCGCTACATCTTCCTTTTCTCTACTGACCCTAAGACCTTGTCTGCTTATCTTGAGATAAATCTTTCTCACCTAGCTGCTCATGTTTATGAATTGTTGCATGTTAAATCTCAGCAGTGTATTTACAAAATGAAATTACTTTGCATACACCTGTGGCGGATAAAACATAAATTGAAAGCTGTAATAGTGATAGCTTTTCTGTTCTGAAGTTTAATCAAATTGGTTCCTGAATTTGAAAAATACAGAGGTATCTTCTCAAAAGCTTCATGGATAAAAAAAGTCAGGATAAATCAGAAAAGAGTGGGTGGATTATGTATGTTTCATAGGCCCTCTATTATAGTGCTTAGGTTTATTTTTGTTTTCTGTGGAAATAAAATTGAATTTTTTCTTCTTACAGAAGACATTGAAATAAAAATTAAATTTAAAAATCCTCTCCTTTTTTGAAGGTGGTATGAATCATTTTGTGGAGAAAAGAAAATACTGTTACAGAAAAGATAATCGTCTTTTTATGACTTGAGTACGCAGTTAATATATTGCAGTAACACAATTTTTGTCTGTCCCACCCTTTTGCTTTTAATATTTCTCCTCACAATATTTGTTTTGGTTGTGTCTTCTTTGTGTATTAAAAGCAGTTGGTTTATCTATGTGACATATCTTTTTGAGTTTATTTGTGTTTTGGGGAGGAGGTTGTATATCATCATTTGAATATAAGGTGAATTTGATGTGTTTGAATTTAGTCAGAAAAAAACGTTTCTCTCCCCTCCTCTTTTGCCTTTATCTCTTTCTTCTCCATGGTCTCTCTTTTTTTTTTTTTTGTTTACCTTACCAAAATTGTCATCTTGTGGTTTAATGTTGCTGGATAATGATCGGTGGGGCATCGTCTGTTTATTTCCTGCTTGTGTATCAGGAGCATCAGTTATGCCCCAAGCAGCTCCACAAATGCTTGTGCAGTTGTCGTTGCAGAACTCGCAGAGGGGAGAGAGCAAGAACATCTAATTGTTTTTCTGATTTTCCTATCTGTCCTATGTAAACACTGACATTTTTATTAAAGGAAGAATTTATTGACTGCCCTTTAAAGCAGAACAAAGACAGGGTTTGTAAGAACCATGCTTTTTGTCTTGTTTTATCATTAATAAACCTCAAATTCTAATTTCTCTCTGTCGTTTGGATCTGTGGTGGGTTGACCCTGGCTGGATGCCGGGTGCCCACCAAAGCCACTCCTATCACCCCCCTCCTCAGCTGGACAGGGGAAAGGAAATATAACGAAAGGCTCATGGGTCGAGATAAGGACAAGGAGAGATCACTCACCAATTACCATCACGAGGAAAACAGACTTGACTTGGGGAAATCAGTTTAATGTATTACCACTCAAATCAGAGAAGGATAATGAGAAATAAAACCAAATCTTAAACCACCTTCCCCCCACCCCTCCCTTCTTCCCTGGCTCAATTTCACTCCCAATTTTCTCTACCTCCTCCCGGCCAGCAGTGCAGGGGGACGGGCAACCGGGAATGTGGTCAGTTCATCACCCGCTGTCTCTG